>NW_022312526.1:22119-30774 GCF_002776525.5 Piliocolobus tephrosceles | reverse complement strand
ACTCTGAATGACCAGTCCATCATCAGCACCAACCCCAACCCTATGGCTACCGGACAGAGAGTTCTGCAGTCAAATCCAGAAAAAAATAAAAATAAAAAGGGTATGCTGTCTTTGCCAAGTTCCCTGGTCTAGAAATAGCAAAAAGTTTAGAATGAAGACCCAGCATGGGCTAGAAGAATTGAGTCCATGTTAGGGTAGAGTCAAAGTCACACTACGGTCTGGTGCCCAACCAGAAGTTCAGCTGTAAAGAATGATCATTTGTTACGTTCAGTCAAACCTTGTTCACTCCTCAGAACTGCAATTCTGTGAGCAGAATAACTAAATTCAGGCCTCAGCCAGAAAGTAGAATTGTGACATTTCCATGTATTTTTGTGTTTTGAGACCTGATTGACAGTTGTTCATAACTAGAATAAGCTAAAGATACCTTGGTTTAAATGAATACATGTTCCACTTAATGACAGAAAAGAAAATTCACAAACTTGCTAACAATTGCTTCTAAATTGTGGATAAGACAACCTGACTTTGGGTCTCTGGCTTTAGCGTAAGCATCCAAGTTGTATGGTGATAATAATCTATTGAACAAAGGGATGCATGGATAGATTAGATCACCCTCAGCACTGGTGGACATTTGAAAGCAAAAGAAGTATCAGCTGTGGTTCCTGCCATCCCCAGTGGGAGCATGGCAGATCCTCACAGCCAGGAGCAGTGAGTGCCACCACGCTGACACCTTATCAGTGACCCAGGCCAAGTGTCAGTGCAAGCAGGAGAGCCCGTGAGCACAGGGGGAACTTTGAGAAGGCATGTGTGGGAAGGGAAGGGCTGGTGTAATTACTGGGATTTTTCTTTAATCAAGGAGAGGGAATTTTAAAAGGTAGTAGCACTGTTCTTGAAAGAGATAAGGTATATCCAGTGTAAAATTATATTGTAGGAGTTTGTGGGTGTCCTGTGGGTTTCTGTTCAGTTGTTTCATTGGCATTTTTTTTTTAATTTCTTTTGCAGTTATTGAAATCTATACCAGTGGGAGTTGGTCAGATATATGGCTGTGATAATCTATGGACAGGGGGCATTTTCCTGGGAGCCATCCTACTCTCCTCCCCACTCATGTGCCTGCATGCTGCAATCGGATCATTGCTGGGCACGGCAGCAGGTGAGCACAAGAGCCCTTACCAAACATTGAGCACCTCCTCCATCCCGTGCATTGCCTCAGGCATCTTCTGTGCTCCAGATCTTTCTTGAGATCCTGGCTTCCTAGGGACCAATGGGAGTTCCTGAGATGCTTGCTGCTAACCTTCAATCCCACCCTCAGTCTCCTTCCAAACATCCTGCCTTTAATCCCGAGCTCTGACCCCCTCCTGTCTTGTCTAACAGGACTCAGTCTTTCAGCCCCATTTGAGGACATCTACTCTGGACTCTGGGGTTTCAACAGCTCTCTGGCCTGCATTGCAATGGGAGGAATGTTCGTGGCGCTCACCTGGCAAACCCACCTCCTGGCTCTTGGCTGCGGTGAGTCTCCCACACCCCTGGGGGAGGACTGCTCATGACTACAGGATCTCAATCAAGGACAAGCAGTAAAAACGGACTGCGTGAAAAATCAGGGCCAGGGTTCTGGCTTGAGCCCACTTGCTAAATGTGTGAACAGGACAAGTGACGTCCCCTGAGAGCATTAAAGTCACCTCTGCCTACCTCTCTGACTGTGAAGGCAGGAGCCTATTGAGACATATTAACATCCTAAAATATGGATGTTTGGGAGGATAGAAAGAAAATCCCAGTTATTCCTCAGCTTTATCCCCAGAGATACACCAGCCCTTCCCTGACGCATGCCACACATGCCTTCTCAAAGCTCCCCCGTGCTCATGGGCTCTCCTGCTTGAGCTGACACTTGGCCTTGGCCACTGATAAGCTCCCAGCGTCGTGCCACTCACTGCTTCTGGCTGTGAGGATCTACCATGCCTCCCGCTGGGGATGACAGGGACCACAGCTGACACTACTTTTGCTTTCAACTGACTTGTCCTGAGTTCTTCAAACTACTTGTTTGACCCAAGAAACTAAAGTGAAATAATTCCAGCTAAATACAAAGCAATGTCCCCTGGTGAATCAGGGTTGATTACATTTATCCCTTTGAGCATCACAGTAACCCAGCTGTTCTAAGACTTGAGAATGCATCAGAATCACCTGAAAGACTTGTTAAAACACAGATCGCTGGGCTCCCCCCTCCTCAGTCTGATTCGGTGTTAGAGGTGGGGGGAAAGAATTTTTTTTTAATTTTTCTGAAACAGTCTCATTCTGAGCCAAGATAGCGCCACTGCACTTCAGCCTGGGCACAGAGCGAAACTTCATCTCAAAAACAAAAACAGGTCTCATTATGTTCCCCAGGCTGGAGTGCAGTGGTGTGAACACAGCTCACTGCAGCCTCAGCCTCCCAAGTAAAGTAGCTAGGACCACAGGCATGCCACCATGCCTGGTTAATTTTTTGTTTTTTTACAGAAACAAGGTCTCCCTATGTTGCCCAGGCTGATCTCAAATTCCTGGGCTCAAGCAATCCTCCCACCTCCACCTTCCAAAGTGCTGGGATTACAGGAGTGAGCCACCACTCCGGCAGAATTTCCACTTCTAACAAGTTCTCAGGAGGTGCTAATGCTGTTGCTCTCGAGACCGCATTTCAAGAACTGCTGCATT
This sequence comes from Piliocolobus tephrosceles, assembly GCF_002776525.5. Classification (NCBI taxonomy): domain Eukaryota; kingdom Metazoa; phylum Chordata; class Mammalia; order Primates; family Cercopithecidae; genus Piliocolobus; species Piliocolobus tephrosceles. The sequence continues at coordinate 28,098 of NW_022312526.1, read as the reverse complement.
AATCCTTTCTGACTCCCAGTGTTCTAGCCAGACTCAGCCTGTCAGAGGAAGAAGGCATCCTGAGACCTCCACTCCATCCTTCTTACTTTACTGTTGGGGTCCCGAGGCCAGAGAGACTAAGGAATGTGCTGCAGGGAATCTGGACAGTGATAGGTAAATCCACACCCAGAACCCACACTTACCATCCACTTCCAGAGTTATCCCACTGCGCTCCTCTAGCTTCCCTTTTGTAGCATTCAGGCCCTCGTGGCAACCTCTTAGGTGAAAACAGATTGCATGTGATTTGAATCTGAAAAGCTAATAGATGTCCCAGGTGGATTGTGAGTGGCAGCTCATTCACCCATAGCCTCTGGCATCCCTAATTCAATCAAAGTGTAAGCATTTAAGATAATGTTCTAGAGTGGAGAGAATGAGATTCACTTGGGAACAAAAAGGAGGCGGGACAGTGTAATGTGGAGAAATTATTTCTAATCTAGTGGAAATATATGTCTAGAGTCAGTTTATCACCAGATTAATCAAGCCAGGATATTTAAACAGTTATGAAAACGGTGGGCCACGTATAAGGCAGGGTTTAGAATAGATTTCTGCACCGGCAGAAAATGGGATGGTACCAAGGGTTTCTAAAGACCCATTCCATTTTGATTTGATGCTATAGCAGGAGTATATGCATAGCTCAGGTTGCTGGGTGTAGCCATGTAGATGTCATTTTTGTCAAGTTATTTACTATTACTCAGCTATTTAACCTAACAGTTCTGTTAAAATGTTGTGCTCCTTCTCCAAATTTGTTCACAAGCTTAGGATAAAGGAGAGGGTTACAGACAGGTGCTGTAGCCATCTGAGTTCAGCTGTGTTAGAATGTTTATCTTACAACCTTTCAGCTTTATTCTGAGATTGGTTAGGAGTTTCCACCTGAGTTCAGCTGGGTTAGAATGTTTATCCTACAACCTTTCAGCTTGACTCTGAGATTGGTTAGGGGTTTCAAACCTTTATTTGGGATGCATAACTTTACTTTTCTGGAGGCAGTAGCCATAAATATGTATTAAACACACATGATACAACTAAGACAGTACCAGGAAGAGCAATGGGTTTAGAAGCTTTAGGATCCATGCAGTTCCTACACACAGAGTGCTTTTCTATGCCTCAGTTTCCCCATCTTAGAAAATGGAAGTTACCATATTTAATTCATTCTGATGATTAAATTAGTTAATGCGTGTCCAAAACTCATGGAACAAATAGTGTCTAGCACTCGGTAAGCGCTATTTAAAAGTCTGGAAAAAAGTTTTTCTGGTGGCTTTGCATAACTTATTAAGAATCAGGCTTGTTTATTTTCTCCTGTCAATTTCTTAAGTTTATTAACACCTGTATCTTCTCCCCAACTATGACTGATACACGAACCTGCCTTTACTTCCTCTGAGAAGGCCCACCCCTAACAACTAGTAAAACCATTGATACTATATAGAATTTTTATTTTGGATTCATTGTAAGTATAAGTTTTTGTTTTGGGTACTTGCTTATTTAGGCAACTGTAAACTTTATTAACTGCTTATTCACTCTGACTTAGTTCATATTAACCTTCTGTACTTTTTTTTTTTAAGAAAAAAGTTTCACTCTGTTCCCAGACTGGAGTGCAGTGGCACAATCTCAGCTCACTGCAGCCTCCACCTCCTGGGTTCAAGCGATTCCTATGCCTCAGACTCCCAAGTAGTTGGGATTACAGACATGCGCCACCATGCCCAGCTGATTTTTTGTATTTTTTGTAGTGACAGGTTTTTGCAATATTGGCCAGGCTGGTTTCGAACTCCTGACCTCAAGTGATCCGCCTACCTCGGCCTCCCAAAGTGCTGGGATTACTGCTGGATTACTTCTTCAGAGATGGTTTGCAAAGAGAGTTTTGTTTTCTCTAAAGAGGGTTTGCAAAGAGACCTTGTATGCTGGAGAACATCTTCATTTTACCTTCATTTAAATTTTAGTTTAGCTGGCTACAAACTCAAGATTTAACATTTTTTTCTCAATATTTTGAAAATTGTCTTCAAAGACTACTCCATTGTCTTCTTATACCCAAAATTGCTACTAAGATGTCTGAAAAGAAACTAATTCTTGTTAAAGTTGATTTTATTTTTCCTCCCTGGACTCTCTGAATTTTCTCTTTGCATATGAGATATATATATGGTTTTATTTCACTATTATCTGTCTAGATGTAGCTTTTTTTTTTTTTTTTTTTTTTTAATGCTACTAGGTACTCAAATCCTCTCAATGTGAGCCCTCATCTCTTCCTTTAATTCTGGGAACATCATCATTTTTTACTTTGTCAAATATTTTCCATTTTCCCCTTCTCCTTCTGTGATTTCTAGTATTTGAATGTAATGCTTTATGCTATTTTTTCATAACTCTTGACTTTTTCTTAATATTTTCCATCTCTTTATCTTTTCATGAGGCCCTTCAGTTCAGTTGATTGGCCTGATCATTCTTTGGCTCTGTCCATTGTGCTGATCACATCATTCATTGAGTTCTTCATTTCTGGTTTATTAATTAAATTTTATTGGCTGGGCGCAGTGGCTCACACCTGTAATCCCAGTACTTTGGGAGGCCAAGGGGGGCAGATCACAAGGTCAAGAGATTGAGACCATCCTGGCTAACATGGTGAAACCCCATCTCTACTGAAAATACAAAAATTAGCTGGGTATGGTGGCACACACCTGTAGTCCCAGCTACTCAGGAGACTGAGGCAGGAGAATCGCTTGAAACCGGGAGGTGGAGGTTGCAGTAAGCTGAGATCGTGCCACTGCACTCCAGCCTGGGTGACAGAGCGAGACTCTGTCTCAAAAAAATATAGATAGAGAGAGAGAGAGAGAGAGAGAGAGAGAGAGAGAGATAGATAGATCGATCGATCGACTGTAGGTTGTTCAGTTTGTCGTCCTTCTTTTATGGTATTGCTCTCCTGGGATGTCCCCTTTCCTTGTCCTGGGAGCTCATGTTTCCCTCAGGATATCAGCTGTTTGGGTGAGTCTCTGGGCAGAGATGGAAGCCCAGGCTGGAGCTGCATTTTTCCTGGTGCATCTAATGAAAAGGGGGGGCCCATGCTGCAGGGTATAGAACCTCCACTGCTCAAGGCCATGGAGATGGTGACTGTGTAGACACTTTATACGATAAGTGCTCTCTTGCTGGGGGAAGTTCAGATTGCTTCTAGTTTGAAACCATTACAAACAGTTCTGCAATGAATATTTTTGGCACAAATGTCCTTGTGTACTTTGTATTTTTGTAAGAAGATTCACCTTCTTTTCAAGAAGCTAAATCGATGGGTTAAAGGGAATGCCAATTTTTATTTCAATGGATGCCAACTTCATCTCCAGAAGAGCCATACCAGTTTCCACTGCTGCCAGCAGTGTATGAGAGTGCCCACTGGGCTCCCAAGGGTACAATCAGACTTTTAAATCTCTGTGCATGGATTTTTGAGACAGATCTCCAGCCCCCTTTGGAAAGCAAATCTCACATGAAAAATGCCACACCAAGTTTCAGCTTGTCCACATCACCCTGATACTGCCAAACAAAAGACCAACCCTGTCAGCCAAGGTAAATAAGTGACAGACATTTATTACAGAGCTGTTTTTTTATTAGTCCCCAGTGGCTTTTACAAGGAAGTGGACTCAGGAAACTCTGACAGAACCTGGCACTGCTGTCTTTCTGGCCTCTAAGCCAGAGCAACTGCATGGCCAGAGAATATCTCAATGTTGTTTTATCAGTGGAGACTGTAAACACATTGTGTATCTCTTCCAAATGGTTGGGTTATCACAGTGGGACTCACTCATTGGAAGGGACACTACCCAGGAGGAGCTAAAATCCAGTTTCCCCTTCAGTACTCAAGGGCCTTTTCTTCCCTCAGCTACCAAGAACGCTGTCAGGGTCATTGCCTACAAACTGATGATGTTGTGCAGAATTGCCCCTCTACTGTAAGGCTTTCCCAGTCCTACTTGGCGAGTCTTAATTGACATACCTACCATTAAATAATCTATCACTTTTACTATGGAGAGAAAAGCAACTTTGAATTGGAGATCACTTCAAAGCAACATAACAGTATGAGACGTAAACGTGCCAAAAGTAAGCCTTAGAAGTGTAATGGATATTTTAAAAAGAGAGAAGGCAATAAGGCCTCATGTGCTCAGGGGTGGTGTTGTAGCAGAGGGGGCACTCAAGAGATCAGGGAAAGAGGACCCCAGTGCTTAGCAGAGGGCCAGTGAATAGTTGTTGAATTAATTGATTAAACTTTAACAATGAATGAAATTGGTGTAACCGAGGAGAGAAACCCTTCTAAGCCAAGCCGTGAGCACCCTTCTGCTCAGAGCAGTCCCATGGTGAAAGAGATGCATTTACAGCTGTATTTATGGAAATACAAGCTCTCATCTGAGATTCATTGCCTCCCAGTAAGGCAGATCTTCAAAATGCCTTACTACAGATGATGAAACTAGATTCCAAGACATTCAGTGATTTGTTATACAACAAATAAAATGGCAGAGCTGGGATTTGAAACCAGTACTGTTTCCAAAGACCAGCCCTTCCCACTAGTGTGAGACAATTCATACATGAAAGAATTTGATATGCTATTGAATAAGAAACACCAGGAAAAAAAAGACAAAATATTGGTAAAAGGACAGAAGTCTATGGTAAAGTAAATGAGGATCACAGAGCTCCCCCACCACTGGTGACCATGTCCTGCCACATCCCCACACACCAAGATAGCTGATGTGATTTCTCACCAGACATGGAGAGAAGATGGTGAGTGTGTCTAACGGTGAGCTCTGGTGGCCCAAGTGGCTAGGTGGCCATTATATGAAGGTCATTCTTCAGGCTATCCCCATGAAACCTGAGGGCTTCCCTGAGCCTCCGTGAGCCTTCTCTTCAACCAAAACTGAGGAATAGATCATTATCTGGTTGAGATCTTTGCATTAGTTGTTTTACATTGAAAGTCACCCATATACTCAAATTACTGACTCTACAATTTTTTTTGGCTACACAAAGTAAATAAAAACATAAGGGCCGGGCGCGGTGGCTCAAGCCTGTAATCCCAGCACTTTGGGAGGCCGAGACGGGCGGATCACGAGGTCAGGAGATCGAGACCATCCTGGCTAACACGGTGAAACCCCGTCTCTACTAAAAATACAAAAAACTAGCCGGGCGAGGTGGCGGGCGCCTGTAGTCCCAGCTACTCGGGAGGCTGAGGCAGGAGAATGGTGGGAACCCGGGAGGCGGAGCTTGCAGTGAGCTGAGATCCGGCCACTGCACTCCAGCCTGGGCCACAGAGCGAGACTCCGTCTCAAAAAAAAAAAAAAAAAAAAAAAAAAAATAGCTACACAATAATAGTGGGAGACTTCAACATCCCACTGAAAGTATTAGACATATCTTCAAGGCAGAAAATGAACAAAGACATTCAGGACCCAATCTCGATACTTGACCAAATGGGCCTAACAGACATCTACAGAACTCTCCACCCCAGAATAACAGAATATGCATTCTTCTCATCTGCACATGGCACATACTCTAAAATCAATCACACAACCAACCATGAAACAATCCTCATCAAATTCAAAAAAATCCAAAATCATACCAAACACATCCTGAGATCACAGAGCAATAAAATAAAAGTCAATAGTAAGGGGCCAGGTGCAGTGACTTACACCTATAATCCCAGCACTTTGGGAGGCTGAAGCAGGTGGATCACCAGAGGTCAGGAGTTCAATACCAGCCTGGCCAACATGGTGAAACCTGTCTCTACTACAAATACAAAAATTAGCTGTGTGTTGTGGCACATGCCTGTAGTCCCAGCTACTCAGGAGGCTGAGGCAGGAGAATCACTTGAACCCAGGAGGCAGAGGTTGCAGTGAGCTGAGATCGTTCCACTGCACTCCAGCCTGGGTGACAGAGCAAGACTCCATTTCAAAAATAAATAAATAAATAAATAAATAAATAAATAAATAAATAAATAAA
>NW_022312526.1:0-22109 GCF_002776525.5 Piliocolobus tephrosceles | reverse complement strand
AAATAAATAAATAAATAAATAAATAAATAAATAAATAAATAAATAAACCTACTAAGGAAATTGCTCAAAACCATACAATTACATGAAAATCAAACAACCTGCTCCTAAATGACTAGAGTACACAATAAAATTGAGGCAGAAATCAAGAAATTATTTGAAATTAACGAGAACAAAGATACAACATACCAGAATTTCTGGGACACACCTAGAACAGTGTTATGAGGAAATTTTATAGCGTTATCCTACATCAAAAAGTTAGATCTCAAATTAACAACCTAATTCACATCTAGAAGGACTAGAGAAACAAGAGCAAACCAACCCCAAATTTACAGAAGACAAGAAATAACTAAAATTAGAGCTAAACTGAAGTAAACTGAGATGTGAAAACCCATACAAAAGGTCAACAAATCCAGGAGTTAGTTATTTGAAAGAATAAATAAGATTAATAGCCTGCTAGCTAGATGAATTTAAAAAAAAAGAGAGAAGATCCAAATAAACACAATCAGAAATAACAAAGGGAGATTACCATTGACCCCACAGAAATGCAAAAATAAAACCCTGCAGCAATGGAGGGTTATAAACATTTCTATGCACAAACTATAAAACATAAAAGAAATGGATAAATCCCTGGAAACATACAACCTCCCAAGATTGAACTAAGAAGCAACTGAATCTCTGAAGAGAACAATAGCAAGTTCTGAAATTGAATCAGTAATAAGAAGCCTGCCAACCAGAAAAAGGGCAGGAACAGAAGGATTCACTGCTGAATTCTACCAGATGTACATAAAAAAAGAGGGGGTATCATTCCTACTGAAACTATTCCACAAAAATAAGGAGGAGGGACTCCTCCACAACTCATTCAATGAGGCCAGCATCTTCCTGATAGCAAAACCTGGCAGAGACACAATAAAAAGAGGAAACTTCCAGCCAATATCTTTGATGAACATAAATGCAAAAATACTCAACAAAATACTAGCAAACTGAATCCACCAGCACATCAAAAGGCTAATCCACCACGATCAAGTAGGCTTTATCCATGAGATGCAAGGTTGGTTCAATATATGCAAATCAATAAATGTGATTCATCACATAAACAGAACTAAAAACAAAATGATCATCTCAATAGATGCAGAAGTCTTTCAATAAAATTCATTATCTCTTCATGTTTAAAATCCTCAACAAACTAAGCATTAAAGAAACTTACCTCAAAATAATAAGAGCCATCTATGAAAAACCCACAGCCAACATCATACTAAATAAGTGAAAGCTGGAATAATTCCCTTTGAGAAACAGAGCAAGACAGGGATGCTTCTCACTACTCCTATTCAACATAGTACTGGAAGTCCTAGCCAGAGCAAATAGGCAAGAAAAAGAAAAAGCATTAATAGAAAAAGAGAAGAATTCAAACTATCTCTGTTTGCAGATGGTATGATTTTATACCTAGAAAACTCCATGGTTGCTGCCCAAAAGCTCCTATATTTGATTTAAAAAAAAAAAAAAAAAAAAAAAAAAAAAAAACTTCGGCAAAGTTTCAGGATACAAAATTTATGTACAAAAGTAGCATTTCTATACACCAACAATGTCCAAGCTGAGAACCAAATCAAGAATGCAATCCCATTTGCAATAACCACAAAAAGAATAAAATATCTAGGAATACAGTTTACAAGGGAGGTGAAAGATCCTACAGTGAGAATAAAAAACACTCCTCAAAGAAAGCAGAGATGACACAAACAAATGGAAAAATTTTCCATGCTCATGGATAGGAAGAATCAGTATTGTTAGAATTACCATACTGTTCAAAGCAATGTATAGACTCAGTGCTTGTATTTATCTATTCTCACATTTACTATAAAGAAATACCTAAGACTGGGTAATTTCTAAAGATAAAAGGGTTTAACTGGCTCACAGTTCTGCAGGCTATACAGGACGCATGGCAGCATCAGCTTCTGGGTAGGTGTCAAGGAGATTTTACTCATAGCAGAAGGCAAAGCAGGAGCAGACATCTTACACGGCAGAATAAGGACCGAGAGAGAGAGAGTGGGGAGGTGCCATGCACTTTTAAACAATCAGATCTCATGAGAACTCACTATTGTGATGACAGCTCCAAGGAGGATGGTATTAAACCATGAGAAACCACCCTCATGATCCAATCACCTTCCACCAGGCCCCACCTCCAACACTGGGGATTACATGTCAAATCATGAGATTTGGACAGGGACACAGATCCAAATCATATCATTCCATCCCTGGCCCCTCCCAAACCTCATATCCTTCTCATGTTGCAAAATCCCATCATGCCTTCCCAACATTCCTGCAAAGTCTTATTCCAGCATTAATTCAAAAGTCCAAAGTCCAAAGTCTCATCTGAGACAAGGCTAGTCCCTTCTGCCTATTAGCCTGGAAATGAAAAACAAATTAGTTACTTTCAAGATACTATGGATATATAGGCATTGGGTAAATACTCCCATTCCAAAAGAGGGAGATCAGTCAAAAGAAAGAGGGAATAGGCCTCATGCAATTCTAAAACCCAACAGGGCAATCATGGGAAGATTCATCCCTGTGGGCTCACGAGGCAGGTTTATCCCTGTGGATTTGCAGGGTTCAGCCTGCAAGACTGCTCTTAAGGGCTTATGTTGAGTGTTTGCAGCTTTTCCAGGTACACAGTGTAAGCCTGTGGTGGGTCTACCATTCTGGGGTCTGGAGGACCCTCTTCTCACAGCTTGACTAGGCAGTGCCCCAGGGGGGTCTATGTTGCGGGGTGGGGGGGTCCAGCCCCACATTTCCATTCCACACTGCCCTAGCATAGGTTCTCCATGAGGTCTCTGCCCCTGCAACAGGCTTTTTCATACATCTGAAATCTAGGTGGAGGCTCTCAAGCCTCAGCTCTTGCTCTCTGTGCACCTGCAGGCTTAACACCACATGGAAGTCACCAAGGCTTCTGGCTTGTACCCTCTGAAGCAGTGGCCCAAGGTGTACCTGGAGTAGCTGGGATACAGGGTCCAGTGTCCCAAGACTGTGCAGGGCAGCAGGGCCCTGGGACTGGCCCATGAAACCATTCTTTCCTCCTAGGCCTCTGGGCCTGTGATGTGAGGGTCTGCTGCAAAGTTCTCTGAAATGCCTTTGAGGCCTTTTCCCCTATTGTCTTGGCTGTTATCATTTGGTTCCATTTTACTTATGCAAATTTCTGCAGGCTGTTTGAATTCTTCCCCATCAAAATGGGTTTTTCTTTCCTACCACATTGCCAGGCTGAAAATTTTCTGAACTTTTACACTCAGCTTCCCTTTTAAATATAAGTTCCAGTTTCCGATCGTTTATTTGCTCACACATTGAGCATAGATTATTAGAAGCAGCCAGGCTACTTCTTGAATGCTTTTACTACTTGGAAATGTCTTCCCCCAGATAACCTAAATCATCACTCTCAAGTTCAAAGTTTCATAGATCCCTAGAGAAGGATCAAAATGCACCCAGGCTCTTTGCTAAAGCATAGCAAAAGTGACCTTTACTCCAGTTGCCAATAAGTTCCTCATTTCCATCTGAGACCTCCGCAGCCTGGACTTCATTGTCCATATCACTCTTAGCATTTCAGTCACAACAATTTAACAAGTCTCTAGAAAAAAAATTTCTAGTCTCTAGAAATTTTCCCATGTCTTCCTGTCTTCTTTTGAGCCCTCCACATTCTTCCAACCTCTGCCCATTACCCAGTTCCAAAGTCGCTTCCACATTTTGAGGTATCTTTATTGCAATGTGAAAATAAACTAATCCAGAAAATTGATACCAAGGACTGGGGCATTGCTATAAAGAAACACTTGAGACTGGTTAATCTATAAGAAAAGAAGATTAATTGGCTCATGATTCTACAGGCTGTAAAGGAAGCATGGTGGCATCTCCTTCTGAGGAGGCCTCGAGGAGCTTTTACTCATGGCAGAAGGCAAAGTGGGAGCAGGTGTCTAACATGGTAGTAGCAGGACTGAGAGAGAGAAGGGGAGGTGCCACATAAACAACCAGATCTCATGAGAACTCACTCTCATGATGATAGCACCAGGAGGGGATGGTGTTAAACCATAAGAAACTGCTCCCATGATGCAATCATCTCCCACGAGGCCCCACCTCCAACATTGGGGATTATATTTTAACATGTAAAATGTTTAGATGGGGACACAGATCCAAACCATATGAATGTTATCCCTATCAAACTACCAATGACATTCTTCATAGAATTAGAAAAAAAAGAAACTATTTTAAAATTCGTAAGGAACAAAAAAGAGCCCAAATAGCCAAGACAATCCTAAGCAAAAAGAACAAAGCTGGAGACATCGTATTACCCTACTTCAAATACTTTGACCAACTAGCCTTTGGTTACAAGGCTACAGTAACCAAAACAGCATGGTACTGGTACAAAAACAGACACATAGATTGGTGGAACAGAATAGACAGCCCAGAAATAATGCTTCACACATACACCATCTGGTCTTTGACAAAAGCCAAAAGTTGACAAAAACAAGAAATGGAGAAAGGACTCCCTATTCAATAAATGGTACTAGGATAACTAGCTACATGAAGAAGATTGAAACTGGGCCCCTTCCTTTACCGTGTACAAAAATCAATTCAAGATGGATCAAAGACTTAAATGTAAAACCTAAAACTATAAAAACCCTGGAAGATAACCTAGGAAATACCCTTCTGGAAGTAGGCCCTAGCAAAGATTTTATGAAAAAGGTGTCAAAAGCAATTGCGACAAAAACAAAAGTTGACAAGTAGGACCTAATTAAACTAAAGATCTTCTGCACAGCACAAGAAATTACCAAAAGAACAGACAGACAACCCACAGAATGGGAGAAAATATTTGCAAACTATACATCAGAAAAAGGTCTAATATCCAGAATACATAAGAAACTTAAACAAATTAACAAGCAAAAAACTCTAATAAAAAGTGGGCAAAGGACATGAAGAGACAATTTTCAAAAGACGACCTACACATGACCAACAAGCATATGAAAAAATGCTCAACATCACTAATCATTAGAGAAATGCACATCAAAACTACAAGAAAATGCTATATCCCACCAGTCACAATAGCTATTAAGTCAAAAAGTAACAGATGCAGGCAGGACTGCAGGAAAAAGGGAACACCTATACACTGCTGATGGGAATGTAAATTAGCTCAGCCACTGTGGAAAGCAGCAAGGCAATTTCTCAAAAAACTTAAAAGAGAATTACCATTGGACCCAGAAATGCCATTATTATATACCCAAAAGAATATAAATTATTCTACCAAAAAGACACGTGCACAAATACGTTCATCACTGTACTATACACAATAGCAAACACATGGAATCAATCTAAATGCCCATCAATAGTTGACTGGATAAAGATAATGTGGTACATATACACAATGGAATACTATGCAGTCATAAAAAGAAATAAGATCATATCCTTTGCAGCAACATGTATGAAGCTAGAGGCCATTGCCTTTCTTTTATTTTTATTTTGAGATGGAGTTTCACTCTTTTTGCCTAGGCTGGAGTGCAATGGCACAATCTCGGCTCACGGCAACCTCCGCCCAGGTTCAAGCAATCTACTGCCTCAGCCTCCCTAGTAGCTGGGATTACAGGCATGTGCTACCACGCCTGGCTAATTTTTGTAATTTTAGTAGAGACAGGGTTTTCTCCATGTTGGTCAGGCTGGTCTCGAACTCCCAACCTCAGGTGGCCTCAGCCTCCCAGAGTGCTGGGATTACAGGTGTGAGCCACCATGCCTGGCTGCTAGAGGCCATTATCTTAAGCAAACCAACACAGGAACAGAAAACCAAATGCTGCATGTTCTCACTTATAAGTGGGAGCTAACCATTGAGTACACATAGACATAAAGAAGAGAACAGACAATGGGGCCTTCTTGAAGGTGGAGAGTAGGAGAAGAGAGAAGATCAAAAAACTGCCTACCAAGTACTATGCTTATTACTTGGGTGACAAAATAATCTGTACACCAAACCCCTGTGACACACAATTTACCTATGTAACCTGTACATGTATCCCTGAACCTGAAATAAACTAGAATTTTTTTAAAAATGAGATAACAGAGGTGAAGCTCTTTGATCAGCTCCTGTTACTTTACCATGAGGCAATCATTTGCATTTCTAGAAAACCAGATACCTTGAATTGCAAAAATAATGTTGTAATTTTGTAATTTAAAATAAATTTTAAATTTTATCATTAACAAATTATTAACAAGTCTAAGTTCAGTCATGACTGTCTTTCATCCATATACTCAGAATCCTTCCATTTCCTCCATAATTTTTGGTCTTAACCTTGTAATTTTGCTGGCAGCACTAATGGTGAGCAGAAGAGTGCAGGTTACAAAAGAGAGGTCTCCCTCCAACAGATCAACTCCATTCTCATGCTTTACACTCCACTCACTCAGCTTTCTTTCTCTATGTTATGCTCATCAATTTTTAAAGATGTGTAGTTAAAATTTTGTTCCCTGGCCAGGTATGATGGTTCATGGCTGTAATCCCAGCATTTTGGGAGGCCAAGGCAGGCGATCACCTGAGGTCAGGAGTTTGAGACCAGCCTGGCCAACACAGTAAACCCCGTCTCTACTAAAAATACAAAAAATTAGCTGGGCAAGGTGGCGGGCGCCTGTAGTCCCAGCTACTCAGGGGGCTGAGGCAGGAGAATGGTGTGAACCTGGCAGGCGGAGCTTGCAGTGAGCGGAGATCGCACCACTGCACTCCAGCCTGGGTGACAGAGCGAGACTCCGTCTCAAAAAAAAAAAAAAAAAAGTAGCCAGGTGTGGTAGCCGGCACCTGTAATCCCAGCTACTCAGGAGGCTGAGGCACAAGAATGACTTGAACCTGGAAGGTAGGGGTTGCAGTGAGCCAAGATCGCACCACTTCACTCCAGCCTGGGCAAGAGAGTGAGACTATGTCTAAATAAATAAATAAATAAATAAATAAATAAATAAATGTGTTCCCTAATTAATTGTGTTGTAATTAGCATTATGAAAATTTATTCTGTGAAGACAATTATTGTAATAGGTACTCTGGTGATGATGGTGGAGGTGGAGCTGGTGGTGGAACTGATGGTGATGGTGGAGTTGGTGGTGGCATTTGTGGTAGTGAAGCTGGTGGTGGCACTGGTAGTGGTATTGGTGGTGGTGGAGGTAATAGATTTTCCTACTTAGCATCCCTTAGAGGTTCGACCTGTCTGAAGGATAAAGCCCAAACTCCTGAGCTTGACAGACAAGGTACCTCATGCCCCAGCTGTTGCTTATCTCTTTAGACTCACTTCTCCCCATACACACACACTCAATCTCACTCACACTTACTCACTAAGCTCTTCCACATTAAATTACTGAGCCTCAGACCCAATGCATCTTAATTTTATTGTCTTTGTTCATGCTATTCTCGTCATCCCTTTCTTCCGTTTTCCACCAGAAACACACCTATTCAGTCCTTAATACCCAGTTCAAATGTCACCAGCATCTTTTGTAGGGACTTCTCTGATCCTCAAGGCAAAGTTAAGTTTTCTTCCTCAACACTTATGTACACTTCATCTCTAATATTTCTGATCTGGCTTTTAAGAGACTGGTGAGGTCTCCCTTCTCACCAGAGGTGGCCTTTCGATTGACCTCTCCACTGACCCCTCTAGACTGATCTGAGAACTCTGGCCTACTGCCATCAGGGTAAGCCAGCAGTCACTCCACTACAGGATTGCACACACACTATGAGGTTGAGCAGTAGGGCAGGACGTGCTCTCTGGGCTCAGAAAGCCTGTAACAAGTTTTTTGTTTTTTTATGTTTTTCTTAAAGTATAACATCTATCCAGAAAAGTGAGCAAATCATAAATGTACCACTTAATCAATGAATTTCCCATAAATGAACACACCAATGTAACCAGCATGCAGGTCAAGAAACAGAATATTACCAGCATCCACAAGATTCTCAACAATTACACACAAAAATGCATTTTAACTATTTAAACTTATTGTTAAAAGTTATCAAATTTCAAATACACAAGCAGTTACTAGCTTTTTGAAGACATTTTAGAAGTTACAGAAGCCAAAATGCCACTGAGGAAGTCACTCTAAGGGTCTGGAGATACTGTGTTCCATTCCAAAGAAAAACTCAAGCCCTTAAGTCACCTGAGCCTTGGAGCTGAGCCAGGTGCAGGAGAGGCAGGTACATTATCTAACTGAGTGAAGTTGTTACTGAAACACCAGGGGTTCAGTCTAGGTCCTACTGCTCACCCCACAGAAAGCCAATGACTGAGATGATGTTGCCAAAGAAGAAGGCTTTAATCAGGTACTGCAGCCAAGGCGATGGGAGCTCCATCTCAAATCCATCTCCCACACTGACTAAAAGTAGAGATTTACATAGCAGAAAAGAAATTTAACAATGTGTAAGAAAACAGGAACTAGGGAGCGGTGAGGAAGCAATTATGATAAACAAGGGATTTGACGTCTCATTGCCTGGATGCAGCAATCTGTTCCAGAGTTTCAGTTTTTTATACTTTTTTGAGAGACCTGAAGGTCATTTCCTAAAAAAGGAACTCAGATAAAACAAATGTAAGTTTCCATTTTTAAGACAAGGGTCCATTTCTGTTTATCCAAAAAATAAAAATTAAAAAATAACATCTATGTGACAGCTGGGTCAGTTTCAAAACAACCAGAGATGTCTGGAGAACAAGATGACTTCAACTATGAGGACATTCCAAGCAAGGGATAAGGGAAGTGAGGTGGAGAACAACTGTGATTGCCTGCCAACTCTATACTGGTCTCTCTACTAAAGACTTCACGTATGCCATCTCACTGATACCACTGAGAGGGTCGTCCCCCTTTTAAAGAAAAGAGACAGGTAACAGGACTTGTCCCAAATCTACATATTATGATACTCAGAAGCCCCCAAACCAGGATCTCAATCCATCTGGCTCCCAGTGCATCTTCCTAGAAAGAACAGCACAGGCAAAGGCCTGGAATGGGAATAAGGACAATTTGTCCCGGGGCACTTCCCCGTGAAGGAACTGACACCCTCATGCAACATCTCATTGAGGAGTAATGAGAGTTAAGAATGGAGGGGCGAAGTAATACCCCATTACATAGGGAGGGTCCTGAAAGCAGGTACAGGAGCTTGATGAAGGGCATCTCTCACTGGCCTCAACCTGCTAGTTCACCCTTCCTACCCCTTCATGTGTGATGGTTGAGAAGACTTCACGCGCAAATGTGAGATCTTGAGTGTAGTTTTTCTTCTGCGTTTCTTCTGCAGATGTCTTGATGTTTCATGTGGGTGTGTTTGGTAGTCCCCACAGCCCTGGGATTTTCTATGAGAGAAAATGTGCTGGCTCTGCTATTGACACATCACCCTGGCCCCCGGCAATACACAGGAGTTTGGAATGGCACCCTGACCTCCTAGCCTGATGTGCTTACAGGAAAAACACAAGCCCAGCAGCTCACACGAGGCAGTGGGAATACAAGCTTGTGTCACTGTGTGTGCACGTGGATTCCAACACATTCCTCCTTTATCCCCAGAGGTCCTGTACTCCAAGCAGTAGTAGTGCAGAGCAGCATGTTGCTCACCAGCTTCTCGGCTGAGCTTCAGGGCCCTTCTGTGAGGCCAGCTGACCTGCCCAGGGTCTGCCCTCTGCTGTTGAGAGCTGCAGGGTTAGAGGCACCGCATACCGTGAAGTGTGCGGGAGGCTGAACAGGTTCCATCACTCCACGGCTCACCAGCCCTGGACAACTCACCTCGCCAACCCTCTGTTTCCTCAGCTTGTAAAAGATGATGCCACATGAAACGATGATGAAGCATCCGCCCCACCCCATTAAAACGTAAGTCCTAAAGGACAGAAATCACAGCTGGCAGAACCAAGCGCAGGGACCTACTAGGGGAAAATGCTGAACATGTCCCTGGTGAACGGCTCTGCGCACTCTTCATCCTCCTGCCTTTAACAGCTAACAGGATCTAGTTGCTTCTAGCTGGCTCCAACTGCTTCTAGCTGGTTCTAACTGCTCCCCTATGCCCATGCTCTCACCTTCCCTGTCACTTCTGTGTAAATGATCCCCAAATTCAGTGTCTCCAGCCCTGGATTCTTGCCCAGACCAGAGTCCCACATCTCCAACTGCATCCTGGCCATGTCCACCTGCCTGCCCAGACATCTCAGACTTTGCTACAGAATGGACTCCCAGTTCCCTTTGCTCCACTTCCTATTTTCATTTTAACATTGTTATTAAAGCGTGATAGATTTAAAGTGCACACATCACAAGTAAACAGCTTGATGAACCTTCATGAATGGACAAACTCAGGTAACAAGCACCAGATCAAGCAGCAGAACATTATCAGCATCCCAGAAGTCCCCCAGGGCCCTCTTACAGGGGTGACCGACCAATGGCCTGACTTCTGTCTGTTTTTGAACTTTGTATAAATGAAATTATAGTCTGTTCTCTTCCATGTCTGGCTTCTTTTGGTCAACATTGTGAGATTCACTCATACTATTACATGGAGGTGTAAACCACCCATTCTCTTGCTGTGCAAGTACAGTATTACTTACCCAATCTACTGCTGATGGCAATCAGATTGCTTCCCTTTGGGGGTTAAGAGAAGTCCTGCTGTATTGAACTTGATGGTGCATGTCTTTTCTTGTGACTATACATATGCATTTCTTTTGTGTAGAGTCCCAAGAAGGAACTGCAGGGCCGTGGAGTATGCATATCTGCTCTCATAGATGCTGCCAGCAGCTTTTTTTGTTTCTTTTTTTGAGATGGAGTCTCACTCTGTCACCCAGGCTGGAGTTCAGTGGTGTGATATTGGCCTACTGCAACCTCCACCTCCCTAGTTCAAGTGACTGTCCCGCCTCCGCCTCCCAGGTAGCTGGGATTACAGGCGTCCACCACCACACCCGGCTACTTTTTTTTAATTTTTAGTAGAGATGGAGTTTCACCATGTTGGCTGGGCTGGTCTCAAACACCTGACCTCAGGTGATCCGCCTGCCTCAGCCTCCCAAAGTGCTGGGATTACAGGAATGAGCCACCACGCCTAGCCGGTGCCAGCAGTTTCAAAGTGACCGTATCAATGTACATTTCTACTAGCAGTGTGGGTAAGATTTGGCAACTCCACTTCCCTGCCAACACTTGATGCCATTTTTGATTCACCCTTCCATCACCCCCATGCCTAAGGTATTTCTTTTTCCTCCAGAATGATCTCGTATTTTCAGCCCTTTCCTCTCAGTACTGTCCTGCTTCAGGAGAGCTCACAGTGAGGCTCCCTGGCACTGGCCCTCAGGCCACCCCATGTTCGGCTCCCAGATAAACTCCCTAAGTGCTGCTTTCATCCTCACACTGTTCTGTCCACAGAAGTTCAATCCCTCCTGATCTCCAATTACTTCAGAGCTATCTCTGTTCGTCTGGTTTTTGACACTCTGCAAACCCAGTCAATGATCCGGAAGACCTCATCTTTCCTTTGGGCTTCATAATTCCCACGTATCATTTTCCAACGTCATAATCTCTCTTCCACTAAGTCTCCAGCATCAGCTTGCTTGGCAGGAAAACTGTCGTATTTGTTAGCAGTTCTGTAAGGAACACCCCGTTCCCCCTAGCTGGAGAGGGTAGTGGTGGCAAAGCCTCACAGAACTTGTTCCAACACCCTTGTTTTCCGAGAAGCCCCAAGTTGTAAAGAACTTTTTAAAAAATCCTAATGACTTGGCAGGTTTTCATAACTTTCTTAAAGTGGCAACCACCACTTCTTATTTGTTGGTATTCTTTATTTGATCCGAAAGCAGGCAGAACTTTGGAGCTACAGTTATCAAGCATCTGCCGCATTCAGGGAGGTTTTATTTTCATTTATTTATTTTGAGATGGAGTCTCACTCTATTGCCCAGGCTGGAATGCAATGGCACAATCTCGGCTCACTGCAACCTCCACTTCCTGGGTTCAAGCAATTCTCCTGCATCAGCCCCCCGGGTAGCTGGGATTACAGGTGCCCACCACCATGCCTGGCTAATTTTTGTATTTTCAGTAGAGATGGGGTTTCACCATGTTGGCCAGGCTGGTCTCGAACTCCGGACCTCAGGTGATCCACCTGTCTCGGTCTCCCAAAGCACTGGAATTACAGATGTGAGCTACCGTGCCTGGCCAAGAGAGGTTTTAGACCAGCAGAAAGTGTTTGAAACCTTCCGTCAATTCAGAGAATCATAGAAATGCATGGAAAATAGCAGGGAAATGGTGCTTATTTCTCCCACGTTAAGAAGAAAAATCAGACTGCTCTGTGTTTAATGTTTGCTTACAGTTTATTGTAGTTATTACTTGAATGTTATATAGTTATTATGTCATAATAACTATATATGACATATAGTTAATATGTCATAACTATATATGACATATAGTTAATATGTCATATATTGAATGTTATATAGTTACATAGAATGTTGTTATAGTTATTACTTGACTCCTACTTTATATAGGAAACCCCAATGCATTCTAGTTCATATGGCCCATATTATAGAACATAGAGCGTAATTTTGCTATTTTAAATGGCATAGGGGTTCACAGTTGCATCTCGTCTTTGATAATGTAGTATTTTTCTTACCTGTACCTTATTTGATGCTGAGTCCTTTGGTAGGGGCAGTAGGGGCTCCATGCCCGGTCATTATGTCATACAACATGAGGAAGGGAATGTCAGAAGATGCTATCAGTTCTGATGCCTTATGCAAACAAAAAGGAGCAGTGCTTTTCTTGTGGACATAAGTGGGGGCTAGATTTGTAGGCCATGACTGACAGCATACACCTTGTAGTCTGATCACAGTCTGTTTGCAGCCCCTAAAACAAGCCATGCTTCTCTTGGCTTATCCTTAAGTCTCTCCCTGAAGGCTATTCTCTCTTTTCCTGCCTTCGCTAAATGCTACTCAAATATTAAGGGCCTTATTAGGCCGATCTCTTTAGTAAAGTTCCTTCTACTTAGACTCTACTGGTATTACCCAAACTCTCTTAATCCTAAATCGTGTCTGCCCACAATTTAGCACTTAATTGCGTATCACATAGTATCATTTAGGGGAGACTTAAAATCTGGCAGTTCTTGATTGAACTTGACGGTCATCCTGTCCCTCCCTGGAAGACCACATAATGGGAAAACTATCTCACACTTCACACCATTCCCTGGAGTCCTGAGGACTTACCCAGATACTCAGCAGGATGAGAAACTGGGGGTGAACAAATGACAGTTAATTGGAAGGGCATGGCCTGCAGCCTAAGAGAAGGTGCTGAGTTTGGAGAGTAGGAAGGTGGTGAACTGGCCATCCAAGGGATCATGAATTTACAGCTTGTGAGCACAGTGTAAAGGAGGACCGGTCCCATTCCGCACCTGATCCTTAGGGACCTCAGGCCCCTGGGTTTGGCAGCTGGGATTGGGATTGTCCTGTGTCATCCACAATGATCTCTACCAAAGAGGCCTTGAAGATACAGGCTTCCTTCCTGCTTGCCATCCTCAGAATGCCTCGGGTGTCCCCGTAACTGACCAATCTATGCACTTAGAGCTGAGGCTTGACACTCCCCAGGTTCAGGGCAGTCCTAGAAGCAAGCAAAAGCCTCTCCTCTCAGGGCAGATCTGCAAGGCTGGCATCTTGAGAGCTTCATGCATAAGGCTGATTCACCAACCACAGGAGCTTTAAGATCCACGTGTGTCCCCAGTAGCAAGGGCATTGACCCTGGGCTACCTGTTCCAGTCATAATTCTGGAGCCCTGATCTGAGGGCTATATTTAGAGGAATTCTACCCCAACTTCCCTGCCAACCTAGAGACACACACACCCTATCTCAGGACTTTACAGGAACTCATCCTAGTCTTCAAAAGTGTCAGAGTCGTTCACCCATTTATTCATCCATATACTCAACAAATAACTATTGTGAATCTCCATGAGCCAGACACTGAACCTGGGGCTACCGTAGTAAACAAGACCATCCCAGACTCTGCCCTCAGGAAGCTAGCAGTGAGTGCGGAAGATCTATAAAGCAGACACTTGCAAAATCCTGTAATTACGGTGAGAGGAAAGAGAAATATTTTGGGAGATGCATGCCAATGGCTGTGGCCTGAAGTTTGACCTTTCCTCCAACAGGGAGTCATAATGGAAGATGCTTACCCACCCTTGTCCTGGGGTAGGAAGGATAGCAGATGGGATGGCAGTGTCATTTAGAAAATTGCCTTCAATATGTCTATTGTTATAACATAGGTTATAGAAAGTATAGTTCCACACAGTGTTTTATTTTTTGGCCTTTCAGACAAAGAAGTTTTATGTATACTGGGGTGTCATGGGAGAGAATTATTGCAGGGTCCTGGAATTTACAAAGGTCCAGGAATCCAAGGTGGAAAAACCAGGGCTTGGGGCCCACCAAGAAAATGCTTCAAGAAGTTCCCTGAGACCCTGGGATGGGGATTGCTCCTGCAATGCAGTGGGTGTCAGTCCTGTGGGTGGGCAGGATACAGAGGCCTCTGGCTAGGCCACTGGAGGTGCTGCCAGGCTCCGAGGGCTGGAGGAAGTCCTGCCCCTGTGTGTGCGAGCATCACCCTCCCATGACATGTGATGATCTCTCACGATAACTGATGGCCTCAAGGCACCCACCAAACCTATGTGAAGCAACCAGCATCACGCAGAAGGCAGGACCTGATGGAGACTTGATGGAGTTTAATGGGATGACAAGGCTTGGCCTAGAGTGTTGCCTTCCTTTGGTGTGGCCCAGCATGCAACAGCACCCTCCCTGCTGCCAGCTGGAATGCCACCACGATTCACTTGGACTCACCATGGCATCTCCAAACAAGACATTGGAATTTGTAAACTGTCCCCACTCCAGGGGCTGAATTCATGCCTTTTCACCTAGTCTCAAGGACAGGGATGCTTTAGAGCAGTGCTTTCCAAACAGTAATGTGCACGCAAATCCCCTGGGGACCTACTGAATACAAATTCTGATTCTGAAGGTCTGGGTGGAGCTGAGATGTCTCATTTCTAAACAAGTTCCAGGGGATGTCAATGCTGCCAATCCGGGGACCACACCCTGAGTGGCAAGACCTGAAAACATTCACCAAAGTGAGTGAAATTTAACCTGCACTTCTCCTTCCCAAGGGAGGATGATTGGCTCCACCATCTAGTGCTCACTCAGCAAGCAGTTTTTGAGCCCAGGAACTGAGATAATGGTAACACCATTGAAGGAAATCGTGAAGTCAGATACAGGAACTGTTTTAGGAGAAATAATAATAATAATAATAACTTTTGCTTGAATGCCTGACTTGTTCTATGATCTTGTTTGATGCTTACATTTGGAAGGTAGGTATTATTAATCTTCATTAATTTCATAGTGGAATTAGGTTCAAAAAGGTGAAGTGATTTTCCCTGAGGTGTTATTGCTGGCTGGAAATTGAACCTGGTCTATTACACTCCAAAATCTATCTGATCCCACTGTGAAGCTATTCCTTGTTTTGGAGAGTGGGGAATTGGGGTTAAGTAGATTCAACATAGTGGTTCTCAACCTTGCCTGCACATTAGAATCACCAAGAACAATTTAAAACCCCCCACACCCCAAACTCATTACAATAGACTCCTAGGGGAGAGATGCTCTATCCACAATTTTTACAGCTCTCCAGATAGTTCCAGTGTGCAGACAAGCCTAAGAATCACTGAGTTAGCCCAACTCTTCTCCTAAGAAGTGAGCAATTGAGAAGCCAATAAATGAAATGGCAACCTTGTCAGAACTAGTATCTCTCCATTCCTTCTCCAGGACTCTTTCCAATAAACTGGCTGAACATAAATGAAGCGAGATGAAGCAGAACGGGAAAGAAAGTAGGATGCAGGAATTTGCCAGGGGAAAATACATAAGGAGCCGAGAATCCAAGCCAACACTGGAGGCAACACACATTTAGGAGCTGAGGAGAAGATTCCAAAAGAGAATTTCACCAAACTAAAATCCTTAACATCAAGAGCAACACTTCTTCATTTAGGAGTCCTCCTGTGCTTGGCATCTCTTACACAATGGATGGATGAGTGAATGGAGGGAATGAGAAAGGTGGTGTAGCTCTAATGGACAAGAAAGTTCAGAAGCCAAGTTGAGTAGGAAACGGGTGTCATAGTGGGATTCAGGAAAGGGATGATAACAGGAGAGATATCTTTACCCAGTGTGAATCTACCGAAGTAAGGAGTACAAAAGTGAATGGCCTCCATGAGGAAGCCATATTGTAAGGTTTTCTGATTAGGATGATTTTTAAGTAGTAGGATGTAATACACCAAGTAGAGAAATAAATGGAACAATCTGTTTGAAGCAAAAAAAAAAAAAAAATGCTTCAGACTACTTTAGCGACCATATACACCATCTCTTGCCATAATCAAGAGGAAAGGTCAGAGGCCCTACCATCTCCTCAAAGAGAAATCTCAGATGAAACAGAACAAAGCTCTGGGTACTACACTGACCAACCACTGGGATGCCCCTGGGTAACTCTTCATCCTTCAAGACTGTCACACATGTTAATTTAAAGTGAATTTCTCCTTTTTTTTTTTTTTGAGATGGAGTCTTGCTCTGTCACCCAGGCTGGAGTGCAGTGGTGGGATCTCGACTCACTGCAACCTCCGCCTCCCAGGTTCATGCCATTCTCCTGCCTCAGCCTCCCGAGTTGCTGGGACTACAGGTGCCTGCCACTAAGCCTGGCTAATTTTTTTGTATTTTTAGTAGAGATGGGGTTTCACCACGTTAGCCAGGATGGTCTCGATCTCCTGACCTTGTGATCCACCCACCCTGGCCTCCCAAAGTGCTGGGATTATAGGCATGAGTCACATGAATTTCTCCTTTTTAAACATTGAGGATAAAAAGCTATTGAGGACCAAGTGTGGTCCTCGCCCATAATCCCAGCAATTTTGAAGGCTGAGGTGGGAGAGTTGCTTGAGGCCAGGAGTTCAAGATCAGCCTGGGCAACCTAGCAAGACCCCTTGATTGCAAAAAATAAAAATAAAAATAAAGCTATTGACCAATTGGTTGTGAGATTTACATGGCAGTCAAGTCTCATGGAGGTTCTTTTGACCCCAGGTTTTATAAAAATGTGAGTCAGAAGGAGCCAAAATGCTAAATGACATTGGGCATTAGAAGTCCACACAGGGATATTGTTTTACACATCATATCACGATGTGTGTTTAAGTTTCTGCCTGGAATTTTCTATCTCACTCAGCAATGTTTAATTCATTGTCCATGTCGATGTGGGTTTGATTATGAGATCACAGACACTTGTCTTCAAAGATGACATCTCCTGAACCATGCCTTAGGCACTCTTCTGTGTGCAGGAAGGACATTTCCTCACCCATCCTTGCTCCCCTGGCCCGCTTTCAGACCTCCACTGACACTTTGGGACTGGCTGGCTGATGTGCCAGTGTGTCATGCTGCTGGGGGCTAGAGAGCTAAGTGACCTACCCAGGAATAAACTCTTTGACTTCACTCACATCAGCACATCTCAGCCACAATGGGCCACAGGACAAAACTAAATATTAGCCCCCAATTTAAATATGTCCCTTGGTCCAGGTGTTGGGAGAAAATAATCAGCAACCTCAGCTGAGTGAGAAAAAGATGGCAAGTAGGGAAAATGGATAAACAATGGGAAACCTGTCTCTCTGTCTATGCCCTATTGCTTCCCACATTGCTATTTCTCCAGGACCCAGAATTGACACCTCAGTTGGGAGAAGGCTCCACTGGTCCCAAGAAGCTGAATTAAAACCTGGCTTCTTGCAGTAGCAGTAAGAGAAACAAAGTCAATGCAAACACTTCTCCAACTAAGAGTTACAACAGTGTTCAGAGTTGCCATCTTTTGTTTAAAAGCAGGGGTTTGTGATTAATCAGGAACCCTGCTTTTAGTTCTATCATCATTTATTCATCTGAATTTTGAATGAGAAATGGAAAATGTTGTATTTTTCCAATGCTATACAGAAAGGATAATGGTGCTGTAATGCCTAGCTGATTTTTTTTTAAGTACTAATAAGAGATGTCGCATCCAAAATAAATAAATAAAGTCTTCACTACTGGGTTTTAATCTTGCTTTTCAAGAAAACTTGGAGTCAGGTTTATTCTTTAACAACAGGATACCATGTTAGAGGTACAGGGATTCCCCTCTATGTCTGTAGCATCCCTACAAACTACATTTCTTAGGCCAATGCTATTATAGTGAGAGTTGCTAAGGCTGTGCTCAGTTAAATCATAATACTTCAGTTTACCAGCTCAAGAAGTTGAGGATGCAGTGTGGTCTAGTTTCAAGTCAACTGATGGGACAGGTCATTGAATAGTTTGCCCAGTTTGCCCTTACATTTCTTCTGCCTTTGCCCCGCATCCCAGCCTCAGTGATACCAAGAGGAAATAAAGTAGAGGCCAGGGGAATGGGAGGAGGTGTCAGGGCCAAGGGACTTTGAATCATTCTCCAGCTCTTGGCCACCAATTGGTGTAAGGCAGGGGAACAGTAACAGGGAGGATTCCTAACAACCCCCAAAGGTCATTAAATCAGGCTGAGCAGACAAAACTGTGCAGCTGGCAGATACTCAGGCTCCAGTTGAGACAAACGATGAGGAAGGGGCCTGAGCCAGCTGCCACCTCCCCAGCTGCGGAGAGCAGATGCACTTTAACACACCTGCCCCATCCCAGCCAGGCCCCTGGTGAGTAACTCAGATCCTGATCTACACATGGGCAGTTTAATGTTACACATAATTTTCACCTCAAGGGTATGTAATTGGAAAGCACCCACACTCAGGAATTCTACAAGACATTCTCAAGCTTCTCTGTCCCCTCACCCTCAACAAAGAGAATGGCAAGGACTGCAAGTCTGGAACAGAACATTCCTGTGCAATGTGTTTTGAGCCCACTGGTGTTTTGGTTTGGTAAATCTTCAGACAAAAAGGTAGTAGCGAGTCCCATTCGCAATGGTGATGCCAGGCCATCCCACCTCCTCTTCCTGGCCCAATTATCACATCGAGCTCAACTTCCTGAGCTTGCGGCTAGCTTCCCCATATCTTTCACAGTGAGAGAACAATCTGATGCGTGTGGTTTACCCTCAGCTGAGGGCCTAAGGAAACACGGCCATGCCAGTCCCCACCCCTCATTTATCCCAACACTTTACTCTCTTTCTCATCGGAGCCTAAAAAGATTGAAAAGATTCTCCTACCTGTTTCCCTATTGTTCCTCATTGGGAAATGACTTTTTTGTTAATCTTGAAGAAGCAAAAGGCACAAGCCTGGGAGGGTGGATGATGCCCCAGGTAGTTTAGTGGATGGTTTTTGGCACTCTCATTACCATGGCCCTGCTTTGATTCCCGGTCAGGGAAGCCTTTCTTCTTACCAGGAGTGGTGGCTCATGCCTGTAATCCCAGCACTTTGGGAGGCTGAGGCGGACGGATCACTTGAGGTCAGGAGTTTGAGACCAGCCTGGCCAACATGGTGAAACCCTGTCTCTACTAAAAATACAAAATTAGCCGGGCATGGTGCTACATGCCTGTAATCTCAGCTATTCAGGAGGCTGAGGCAGGAGAATCCCTTGAACCTGGGAGGTGGAAGTTGCAGTGAGCTAAGATTACACCACTGCACTCCAGCCTGGGCAACAGAGCAAGACTCTATCTTTAAAAAAAAAAGAAAAAGAAGAAGAAGAAACAAAAGCTAGCTTCTCAGTGTTCAAAAAAAAAAAAACAAAAATGAAAATTTTTAAAAGCTAAAGGTATTGCTAGACAATATGGCTCCTTGCACAGACACACTAGCACCCTTTTTCTCAAGACATTTTAGTGCCCTCTGTAAGAACTTTGTTGCAATAAACACATAAATGTCTAGGACACTAATGGTGACCCCCTTAGGCGTGGTGCATTTGTGCAGTGCACAACCTGCACACTCTTACACATTGGCCCATGACACCAGAGACAATGTTATGAGCCTTACACTGGTATGATTTTAATTTAAAAGCTGGAAAGGTGACAGGTGGGCATCTGATGAAAGTTGTAGGTAGGGATGGAGACTACCTGGACCCTCTGCTTTGTGAAGGAGGAACATCATTTTTGGATGCTCCCAGCTATTGATCCCCTTTTACTCCTAAAATGGATGGAATAATTTCAGGACTGCATTTAAAGTGAGCTAAAAACTTAGGGACCTCAGTGCCTCCTTTCATCACCCATCATTGTGTTCCCCCAGCAACAGCAGGCGGTGGAGGTTTGAGTGAGACATTTGCACTCTGCGCTGGCTTGGCCCTTGGCTTCACTCTAGGGAATGCCTACCACAAAACGTCCCCTCCAAGTGTCATTCTGGAAGTTTTGGCTCTCGTCTGGTGCCTTTTTGTCTGACTGTTTACCAAACCAAAGAAGTCAGTGGGCTCAGAACACACTGCAAAGGAACATCCTGTTCCAGACTTGCAGTCCTTGCCACTCTCCTTGGCGGGGGTGAGGGGTCATAAAAGCATGAGAATGTCTTGTAGAATTCCTCAGTGTAGGCACTGCCCAATTACATATTCTTGAGGTGCCAATTATTTGTAATGTTAAACTGCCTATGCGTAGATAAGTATCAAGCAGCAATCAAGTGAAACAGTGCTATAATTTCAGATTAAAACAACACAAATTTAGAAATACCTACAAATGCAAGGTATTGTAGAAAAAAATATGAAAATTGTGTTTTCTCCATAGTTGCATTCTCCTTTCTCCATTTTGTCACCTAGTCCTTATGTCCTCTTACGTATATTTGATGAACTGCCTCAAAATCTTTCTGGAAAGAGAGAGGTCCGTTATGAATAAAGAGAGCTACTGGATCCTGACTTCAACATCCTGTACTTTCTGGCTCAGATGGGACTGTGCATCATAAGGTATATTTAAAAAAAAAAATAGAGATGGCCGAATAGGAACAGCTTCAGTCTCCATCTCCCAGCGCGAGCGACACAGAAGACCGGCGATTTCTGCATTTTCAACTGAGGTACTGGGGTCATCTCACTCGGGAGTGCCGGACAATCGGTGGTCAGCTGCTGCAGCCCGACCAGCGAGAGCTGAAGCAGGGCGAGGCATCGCCTCACCTGGGAAGCGCGAGGGGGAAGGGAGTCCCTTTTCCTAGCCAGGGGAACTGAGACACACAACACCTGGAAAATCGGGTAACTCCCACCCCAATACTGCGCTGTAACACCGGCACACCGGAGATTGTATCCCACACCTGGCCGGGAGGGTCCCACGCCCACGGAGCCTCTCTCCTTGCTAACACAGCAGTCTGCGGCAATCTAACCGCAAGGCAGCAGCGAGGCTGGGGGAGGGGCGCCCGCCATCGCTGAGGCTTAAGTAGGTAATTAAAGCCGCTGGGAAGCTCGAACTGGGTGGAGCTCACAGCAGCTCAAGGAAACCTGCCTGTCTCTGTAGACTGCGCCTCTGGGGACAGGGCTCAGCTAAAGGAGTAGAAGCCTGTGAAACGCGAACGACTCTGTCTGACAGCTTTGAAGAGAGCAGTGGATCTCCCAACACGGAGGTTGAGATCTGAGAAGGGGCAGTCTGCCTGCTCAAGTGGGTCACTGACCCCTGAGTAGCCTAACTGGGAGACATCCCCCACTAGGGGCAGTCTGACACCCCACACCTCACAGGGTGGAGTACACCCCTGAGAGGAAGCTTCCAAAGCAAGAATCAGACAGGTGCACTCGCTGTTCAGCAATATTCTATCTTCTGCAACCTCTGCTGCTGATACCCAGGCAAACAGGGTCTGGAGTGGACCTCAAGCAATCTCCAACAGACCTATAGCTGAGGGTCCTGACAGTCAGAAGGAAACCTATCAAACAGGAAGGACACCTATATCAAAACCCCATCAGTACGTCACCATCATCAAAGACCAGTGACAGATAAAACCACAAAGATGGGGAAAAAGCAGGGCAGAAAAGCTGGAAATTCAAAAAATAAGAGCGCATCTCCTCCTGCAAAGGAGCACAGCCCATCGCCAGCAACGGATCAAAGCTGGTCAGAGAATGATTTTGATGAGATGAGAGAAGAAGGCTTCAGTCCATCAAACCTCTCAGAGCTAAAGGAGGAATTACGTACCCAGCGCAAAGAAACTAAAAATCTTGAAAAAAAAGTGGAAGAATTGACAGCTAGACTAATTAATGCAGAGAAGGTCATAAA
>NW_022312524.1:0-1998 GCF_002776525.5 Piliocolobus tephrosceles | reverse complement strand
ATCAAAAAAAAAAAAAAAAAACGTAACATAGTAAGAATACCACCTCCCAAGATTTCACTTTTACAAAGGCAGTAAGAAGGCATGACTTATTTGTTCTAGACCTTCCAGTAGAAGTGTCCTGTGCCTGTCACCCTCTCCAGTCCCTGTTTGTGGGTAGAGGAGGTGATAGGCCATGGAGACCCACAATGCTTAAGCAGCTTGTCCAAGGAAAGTCACAGCACAGTGGGGCAGGGCTTGTGCTCCTCAGCCCAGCATCCTGTCCGCTGCTCACATGGCATCTGTGAAGCACAACGCCCTGACACTCGCCATGACCCTGGGTGACTAGGGGAAAGGCCAGGACCCCGGAGTTTCCTTCCCAACTTTCTGCTGTGATTCAGGGACATGAAGAGGCTAGCTTGAGCCCCAACCCCTGATACAACTCTTGCCAGGGGGAGCCAGATCACACCAGGGAATGGGGATGAATGGGAACCAAAGGCTGGTGCCATGATAGGCTCCTTGGAAACAAATGAACGGAGGGCTGAGCTCATCCATGGGCAGGCTATGAGGTCTGTTTCAGGTGAGTCAAGAAAATATTCAGCAGCTGCAAGCACTTTCCCACATGCACCTATGGGTGTAAAATCTGGTATCTGCTTTATAGATGGGAAACTGAGCTTCCAAAGGCACTGGCCTTGTACCTTCAGCCCCACAGGTGGCAGAAATAGGCCTGGAGCTGAGGCTGCCCCTCACCCCGTCACCTCTTCATCCCCACCACTCTTCTATAACAATTCGTCAGAACAGAACAAGACTGCCTTCTTCCTAAGCTGGCAGGGAAGGAGGAGGGAGGAGGAAGGGGAAAGGAAAAAGGAAGGAAGAGAAGAGAAAGTGAGGGTTGTCAGATTTAGAAAGGAAAAAAAAAAAAAAAAAAAAAAAGCATGGCTGGGTGCAGTGGCTCGTGCCTATAATCCTAACACTTTAGAAGGCCAAGACAGGTGGATCACTTGACGTCAGGAGTTCAAGACCAGCCTGGCCAACATGGTGAAACCCCGTCTCTACTAAAAATACAAAATTTAGCCTGGGGAGGTAGTGCACACCTGTAATCTCAGCTCCTCAGAAGGCTGAGGCATGAGAATCTCTTGAATTCAGGAGGCAGAGATTGCAGTGAGCCAAGATCACACCACTGCACTCCAGCCTGGGCAACAGAGCGAGACTCCTCTTTAAAAAAAAAAAAAAAAAAAAATTGGAACATACTTAAAATGTTTCCATTGTTTATCTAAAATTAAAATTGACCTGAGCATCTTATATTTTATCAGACAATCCTACAATGAGCGATGATGGAGGGAAGAGAGAGGAAAGGCAGGAGGATGGAAAGAGGGGGATGGGTTCACCCTCTTGGAAGACGGCGGTAGCACTCACAATTTGGGCCAAGGATGTCATGGAATCCTTGGGAGAGGATGGCTTAGTGTGGGTGATGCAGGGTCGGGGAACAGGATGGTCTCACCCTTGACCACCAAAGGAAAGGCCCTGATGTTGAAGCAGGGTCTGAGGTGGAGAGCGTGGACCCTTTGTGCCCTTGGGACTAAGATGAGCTGTGCTGTTGCCAGAGCTCCACTATGGCAGCTGAGCCCGGGAGACTTGCACCAGGAGGTGAGGCAGTGCAAAGAACCTAAGGCCAGGGCCAGAGCTGAGATCTGCAAAGTGCCTCTCAGCATCCGCTGATGCCCACGCCTGGCAAGCCAGCTCCCACTGTGTGCCCACAGCCAGTAAAGAGGCAGCCTTCCCAAGCTCCACCCTCCAGTCTTACTCAGGGTCTAGATGCTGACCTTCAGTCCTGAATCTCCAGGAGGCAGTACTGGGGAAGGAAAGAGACCCACTTTGTAGCTTTGGTCAATGGCCACTCACAGAGCTTGGATATTTGTCCCCTCCAAATCTCAGGAGGAAATGTGTCCCCTGATGTTAGAGGTAGGGCCTAGTAGGAGGTGTTTGGGTCATGGGGGTAGATCCTTCATGAATGGCTTGGTG
>NW_022312523.1:0-2051 GCF_002776525.5 Piliocolobus tephrosceles | reverse complement strand
GAGCCTGTTTTACTTATTTTACACCCACCCTCTAAATTCCTGGAATATCCTGTTTACTTGACTATAGTTTTGGCTTTTACAGAATTTCAAACAAATGAAACGATATCGTGTAATTGAAATGACTTCACAGAAGAAAGTGGAAAATGAAGTTGCTGACATAAAAAACTTTGAAAGTGAGGAGATTCTGTAAGTTTTAATTGTAAACCACACATAAGCACTGCATTGTAGTAGATAAACATGTTTCCTGCAATGGTACAACTTTACATTTCTGATGCTGCTCTGCGTGTGTCCTGAAGTTGTGCAGCTAAGTAATAAAATGGCATATGGTGGGATGGGGTTCCTCACTTTGTGTGGGTTATAGACAGTCAAGGCAGGAAGGCTAGAAAGGTCCATGTGGTAGCATAGTTGGGTGGAGAGTCCAGTGTCTTCTCATTTTTAATGTAATCAAGTTACAGAAGATTAGATACATAAACAGTTTTGAAGATAAACATGGGTTCATATAAATGTGCACATTGACTAGGCCAGTTCATTGAGAGGTCCCAGAAGTACTTACACCTTGTTAACAACACACATACCCAGTATCACAATATTTTATTGTAATATTATTCTTTAAAATCAGAAACAAGCACTCTTTATAAAAATGCCTAATTCTATGTATGAAAAAGGTAATATGGAAAATGAGCTTAGAATTTATTATAATATCCAGGAAACAGGGAAGTGTTCAAAAACAAAAGGATGAGCTGTGCTGTAAGGATGCAGGATGCAAACCAAATCAGCGCCCAGCACCTAATAAAGCTGTGGCGATTTGAACAATAAAATGAATGATGTAGCATGGATCTTTTTCAGACTATGGAATAGACATCCATAAACCAATATGGATATTAATAGATGATTAAATAAACAAATAACGGGAAGAAGAACACATCTCCTTACAGAAGTCTTCCAAATATCTCAGGAGGATAGTCCTCCAATCAATAGGTGAAGGCTAAACACTCACGAGTTGACTGTGGCCTGAGATTAGAGACATGGGAAAAAAAATCACTAATAGTGTATTTTATAGGGAGACTTCACATATAATGCCAAATACATGATCTATGAATGAATAATTTTTTTTGGTCTAAATTTGTTTAAAAACACACACCCCCTCCCCACACACAAACATTTTTCTTCAATACCCACTGATAAGCGAGAAAAAGGCAACCACAGACTGGGAGAAAATAGTTCCAAGTCACGTGTTTGTTAAATCAATCGTTTTTATTTGTTTTGTTTTTTGTTTGTTTGTTTGTTTGTTTGGAGATGGAGTCTTGCTCAGTTGCCCAGGCTGGAGTGCAGTGGCGCGATCTCAGTTTACTGCAAGCTCCATCTCCTGGGTTCGTGCGATTCACCTGCCTCAGCCTTCGGAGTAGCTAGGACTACAGGCGCCCACCACTACACCTGGCTGATTTTTTTTTTAATTTTATTTTTAGTAGAGATGGCGTTTCACTGTGTTAGCCAGGATGGTCTCGATCTCCTAACCTTGTGATCCGCCCGTCTCAGCCTCCCAAAGTGCTGGGATTACAGCTGTGAGCCACCCACCCGGGCCAATTTTTTAAATTTGTTAAATGACTTTTATAATCAATATGCAAGTAAACTTACAACTAATCAAAAGAAAGCAATGCAGTTAAAAATCAACCAAATATCGGGAGAGGCATCTCACCAAAAATTATATAAATGTTGTTAAATATGATTTTTTAAATTAAGCACATGTGCATTTAAAGAAAAATTAGATACAATTACTCACCTATTAGCATGGTTAAAACTCACAAATCTCATGAGGATAAATGGCAGTATGAATGTGGAAAAACAGGAAATGTCATGCATTGATGGTAGGAATTCAAAATGTTACATGCACAAAATGATAGTTTTTGGCATTTTTAAAATCTATTTAAAAGTAGAGCTAAAATGTGGACTTGTGTTTGTGTTCCAAAATATTTACAACATTGATTCAGAAACTGATGTTTACAAAGATCGATTCAGAGGAAGTTCTGTATCAGATTTCTTAATTTGATTCA
>NW_022312518.1:0-7468 GCF_002776525.5 Piliocolobus tephrosceles | reverse complement strand
GCTTTGAAGCCAGGCAGAGATCCACTTCCATTTCCATTGTGTCCATTGTGTGTCGGTAAAGAGGAAACAAATGGGAAACCCCCAGTCCAAATTTCCAAAGAGCACCCCCTTAGGGTGCCTCCTAGCCAATTTAAAAACCTTACAGCTTGAACAAGACCTTAGGAGGAAGCGGTTAATTTTCCTTTCCACTGTGGCGTGGCCGCGATACAAACTAGACAATCAGTCTCAGTGGCCACCAGAGGGCACCTTAGACCGCAATGTTCTGACCGACCTCAGCAATTTCTGCCAGCGGCTAGGCAAGTGGTCTGAAATTACTTACATACAAGGCTTTTGGGCCTTACGCTCTCGTCCCGACCTGTATAGCCGGTGCTCTTCGGCCCAAGTTATGCTAGCCAAGGACGCCGGCTCACAGGAACCCGAAAAAGAGGAGTCTTCATTTCTTTCTGTTCAGCCAGAGGATCTAGGTTTTCCCTCACTTCCACCCTATACTCCTCCTCCTCCTCCCTCTGTCCGGACTCCTCCTTCCTCTTCCTTACCTACTAGTAATCCACTCAGTCCCATGCCTCCTTCGGGGCCCCCAACTGGCTGTCTTGAGTCTCCTGTCTCTGCTCACACCCGCTCTAAGTGCCCTGCTGATGTCCCCACTCCTGCCCCGCACCCCCCTACAGTGTTAGCGCCTTTGCGAGAGGTGGCTGGGGCGGAGGGGGTAGTCAGAGTACATGTCCCTTTTTCATTGGCCGATCTTTCCAAAATTGAGAAGCGTTTAGGTGATTTCTCAGCTAATCCTACCATCTACATAAAGGAATTTAGATACCTTTGTCAGGCCTATGACTTAACTTGGCATGACCTCCAGGTTATCCTAACCTCCACCCTAAACCCGGAGGAGCAAGAGCGCATCCTAGCGGCCGCCAGGCAGCATGCCAACCAACTACATTTAACTGACGCCGCCATCCCACTAGGGGAGCAAGCAGTCCCCTCGGCAGACCCAGACTGGAACTACCAAGCAAACCAGCCTGGGCGCCGTAGGCGAGACTTAATGGTCCAGTGTTTGTTGGCTGGTATGCAAGCAGCCTCGAACAAAACTGTAAATTTTAACAAATTAAAAGAAATTATTCAAAATCCAGAAGAAAATCCAGCCGCATTCTTAAATAGGCTGACTGAAGTTCTGACCCAGTATACCCGGTTAGATCCGGCCTCCCCCACAGGGGCCACCATTTTGGCGTCTTATTTCATTTCTCAATCAGCTCCTGACATTCGTAAAAAACTTCAAAAGGTAGAGGATGGTCCTCAGGCACCAATACAAGACCTAGTTAAATTAGCTTTTAAGGTCTATAACTCCAGAGAGGAGACGGCTGAAGCGGTGCGTCAAGCACGCCTTAAACAGAAGGCCCAGCTCCTAGCAGCGGCTTTACAGCCCAGTCGTAACCCCAGACCAGAGAGCACATACCCCACAGACTCCAAGGCCACGAAAGGAGCCTGCTATAAGTGTGGCAAGGCGGGACACTATGCCAACAGGTGTCCGCAGGGTCCCCGAGTCCCAACGCAGCCTTGCTATAAGTGCAAGGCATCAGGACATTGGGCCAGTGAATGTCCTAACCCTCATCCACCAGCAACCCCGTGCCCTGCTTGCCAGCAGAAAGGACATTGGAAGTCGGATTGCCCCACCCTGAGAACAGGTGCCGCGCCTCTACGTGACTCCCTTTCCCAGGATCCTGGGAGCTCCTTCCAGCTCCTACATCTGGACGACGACGACAACTGAAGGTGCCGAGACTCGGGGACCCCCATCACCCTCGCCGAGCCACGGGTAACTCTCCTGGTAGCGGGTAAGACAATTAATTTTTTAATAGATAGCGGGGCTACCTATTCTGTTTTGCCGTCCTTCTCTGGACCTAGCCTTCCATCCAATATCTCTGTAGTAGGGGTAGACGGAAAGCCATCCACTCCACAAAAAACTCCACTCCTTAATTGCTGCCTGGCCAACAACTATTTTGCGCACTTGTTCCTCATTATACCCTCATGCCCTACCCCCTTACTAGGCCGAGACATCCTGAGCACCTTAAAGGCCTCCATACACATCCCCACCAACCCATCCACTCCCCTTCAACCCTCTCATGACCTGTTGCTCATGCTTTGTGCAGGCGCACACGCTCCTCCTATGCCGCCCCCACCCCCCATCTTCCCTATTTCTGTACACCCTCAAGTGTGGGACACTTCCACCCCGGTCATAGCTGCCCACCACCCACCAGTTCTTGTCAAGCTCAAAGATCCTACTCGTTTCCCAAACCGCCCCCAATTCTCTCTCTCTCCGACACATCTACAAGGTTTAAAGCCAATTATCACGCGACTACTTAGCCAACATATCCTTGTCCGCACACATTCCCCTTGTAACACTCCAATACTTCCAGTTAAAAAGGCAGATGGAACGTATAGGTTAGTACAGGATCTTCGACTAGTCAATGAAGCCACCCGTCCCACACACCCTGTAGTTCCCAACCCTTACACCCTTCTGTCCCATATCCCTACCAATTCTACTTATTTTACTGTGCTAGACCTTAAGGATGCCTTCTTTACCATACCCCTACACACAGACAGCCAGTTCCTGTTTGCCTTCACATGGGAGGACCCAGACACACATACCTCCACTCAACTGACGTGGACAGTCCTCCCACAAGGGTTCCGGGACAGCCCCCATTTCTTTGGTCAGGCCTTAGCGAAAGACCTTGCCTCCTGCCCTCTCACTAATAGCAAAGTTCTGCAGTATGTAGATGATCTCCTAATCTGTAGCCCTACCAAACAAGACTCTCTTCTAGACACTGCAACTCTCCTCAACCATTTAGGCTCATTAGGTTATAGAGTATCTAAACACAAGGCCCAAATTTCTTGCCAAACCGTCATATACTTGGGA
Organism: Piliocolobus tephrosceles; assembly: GCF_002776525.5. Lineage (NCBI taxonomy): Eukaryota > Metazoa > Chordata > Mammalia > Primates > Cercopithecidae > Piliocolobus > Piliocolobus tephrosceles. The sequence goes on along the minus strand of NW_022312518.1, from coordinate 4,563 downwards.
ATTGAAATCACCCCAACAACCCGGTCACTAACTACCGACCGCATGGCCCTAATACGTAACCTTCTTCCCCCTCAAGATGCAAAAGAAATTCAATCTTTCCTAGGTCTAATAGGTTTCTTCAGACATTGGATCCCCAATTTTGGAATCCTAGCCAAACCTTTATACGCCGCAGTTAAAGAAACCCCACATGGGCCTTTGTCCAACCCCAAATTAATCTCGACTCATTTCACCCACTTAAAAGCTTGCCTTCTCTCACAACCCACTCTCTCACTGCCTGATTTCCAGCGTCCCTTCCAACTCTTTACAGATGAAAGGCAGAAAGTGGCAGTTGGTCTCTTAGCCCAGCCTGTCGGTAACACCCACCGTCCTGTGGCCTATCTATCCAAACAGCTAGACCCAACTGTACAAGGCTGGCAACCCTGTCTGCGTGCGTTAGCAGCGGCAGCCTGCCTGACCCAGGAAGCAAAAAAGCTCATTAGAGGCAGTAATCTAACGGTCCTCTCCACACACCGTCTTCAGGATCTCATCTCTCATAAAAGTATTAGCCACTTAACTCCATCCCGGCTCCAACTTTTCCATCTCTTATTCATAGAAGACCCCACTGTTACTTTAGAAGTTTGCTCCTCTCTAAATCCAGCCACTTTACTGCCAGACTCTCTTAAACCACCCCATACTAAACATTCTTGTCCTGAGGTCCTGGAGGCTCAACCCCCCAGCCACCTACACTTGCATGACCAGCCCCTTCAGAATGCACAATTAACCTTATTTGTGGATGGCAGCTCCTTTATCAACCCCCAAGGAAACAGGCAGGCAGGATATGCAGTAGTTACCTCCTCTGCAGTTTTAGAGGCAAAACCCCTACCACAAGGGACCACATCACAGCAGGCAGAACTCACTGCACTGACCAAGGCACTCCTGCTATCAAAAGGAAAAACAGTAAACATATACACAGATTCTAAATATGCTTTTCTAATTGCACACACTCATTCAGTCATCTGGAGAGAGAGGGGGTTTTTAACCACCGGCGGTACCCCTATTATTAACAAAAACCAAATACTAAAACTACTAGATGCATTGTCAGCACCTTCCAAGGTAGCCATTATACATTGTAAAGGGCACCAAACTTCATCTGACCCGATAGCAGCTGGCAACAATTTCGCTGACGTCACTGCCAAGTCAGCCGCCAGATTTTCCACCCCTAAGCCTCCTTCTGTCTGTTTTCTCTCCCCCCAATATGCCCCTAACTACACTCAGGAAGAAAAGGCTAAGCTATTACAAAATCCAGCAGCCAAACTAACTACAGGTGACTGGATATATATTGATAACAAACTAGTTATTCCTGAAACACAACTCCATACCATTCTAACAGACATACATAACTCTTTACATATAGGACCCAAAGCCTTATACAATTTTCTAAATCCCCTCCTCCATTGTCCAACACTACAAAAACACTTACTGACAATCAACCAGCAGTGCTCTACCTGTCTAAAGGCAAATCCTCAAGGCGCATTGCGTAATCCCCATCCCAGCCACCAACTCAGAGGACACCAACCAGGTGAAGATTGGCAAATTGATTTCACACATATGCCAAAACATAAAAAATTCAAATACCTCTTAACCCTTGTGGACACTTTTTCAGGGTGGATAGAGGCCTATCCTACCACAGGAGAAACCGCTAACATTGTTGCCTCTATACTCACTGAACATATTATTCCTAGGTTTGGTCTCCCGGTCACTCTTCAATCCGACAATGGTCCAGCATTCATCTCTAAGGTAGTCCAACAGGTGGCATCCCTCCTACACATCACCTGGAAACTCCACATCCCTTATAGGCCTCAGTCTTCTGGTAAGGTAGAAAAGGCTAACGGACTCATCAAACAACAGCTCACCAAACTCTCAATCGAAACCCAGCAGTCGTGGGTAACCCTCCTTCCCTTAGCCCTGACCCGGCTGCGGGCAGCACCTCGAAGCCCAACAGGCCTCAGTCCATTCGAATTAGTCTACGGACGGCCCCTAACCCTCCAGCAAATACCTTCCCTGCCAGCCCCTTTGGCGAACTACCTCCCATATCTCACTCTTCTCAGACAACTCCTAAGACAGCACGCTGAGTTAGCACACCCTCTTCCAACAGACGCCTACAACCCACATCTCTCCCTCAGTCCCGGGGACCAAGTATACATAAAAGATATCCAAGCCAAAGACTTACAGCCCAGGTGGAAAGGTCCATACATTGTCCTCCTGTCTACACATACAGCAGCAAAACTCCTAGGACACACACATTGGATTCATATTTCCCAGCTAAAAAGGGCCCCCACTGAGAATAATCAGTGGACATCAGTTCAACTTTCCCCCACTCGCCTCAAACTTACAAAGCTTCCTTGACTATCTCATGCTCCCCGACCCCTGGCACCTGGCTTGCTTTCTCAACATCCTCTACATAAACCTATCAGACTTTCAATACATAGCCCCAGATCCATATCTACCTCCGGACAATAGTCCAGAGCAGTGGTTCTCCCGTCTTCTAACTTTCATCGAACATCTTCAGTGACAAGGGACACTGCAACTACACTGAAAATGTAGTCTCAGTTTACATTTATATTGCCGTCTCACTCATACACTCAGACCTTTGCTAGTCCGCCTACTGTATGGCAGTTATTTTTTTAATCACTGAAACTTGGCCACAAGACAGCCGAACACACTCAGTAGTACATAGTTCTGCCAGTTGTCTTCCTTAAGGCTGTCAAACTTCTCTCCGCACAATAGAGGCCCCTTCTCATGGCTCACACTTATCCGCCAAGGGCCAAACTTAACCTACACTGTGAATATAACCAATCTCTCCCACCGCTTCCTCTGTGAGGCTTTAGAAGGCCCCCACCTAGTGGCAGCCCCCCGCCCTGCCCATGGCCTTCAACACAACTGGTCTCTCTCTCTAAAACTCTTAACCATACAGCCATTAATTGATCCCTCTATGTCCCTGTGTCCTTGGTCCCCAGTCTAACTTTATACAGCCAGGCAGAGGTATCAGAGCTTTTCCAACAACTTTCTATGCTACTACGCCACTTTCGTCAAAAAACGGGCTGTTTTCCTCCCTCTAGTTATTGGAATCAGCTGAAGGACTGGCCTCCCTGCAGCGCCGAACTACCTCAATAGCCCAAGTAGCTGCCCAAAATAGGCGAGCTCTGGACTTGCTTACAGCTGAAAAAGGAGGCACTTGTCTCTTCCCTGGAGAAGAGTGCTGCTATTATGTTAGCGAGTCAAGCCTAGCAGACACTAACATTCAAACTGCCCATATTCCAACAAATGCTTCCACTTCTTATTCTTGCACTAATACTGTGCCTTATTTTATTTTTCATCCGTGCGTCCAAATACCAACCATGGGCCCCGACCTTAACGACGCCCCTTAACAGCAGGAAGTAGCCAGACAGACCACGGCGCCCCTTTATCACTATTATCAATAAAAGGTTGGACTGTTTGGACGAACGGAGGCAAGATGGTGCACTTCCGGGTTCTTCTTAACCAACTCTTCCCGCGCGCGCGAAAAGGCAGCCGGCGCCCGGGAGGGTGCAGACCAACTGGGCATGCGCCAGGTGACGTCAATCTGAAGAGACCAAGATTTACCTGGTCGCACCTGCGGAACGCCCCTGACACGCCCGTGCCCCGCCTATTGCCCTCCCACTCCTAGAAAAGCCGCTCTCCGCCATTGAGCCACGCGGCCTTCTCACAGCCCCGGCGGCCTTCTCACAGCCCCGCGGCCTTCTTGCAGCCCCACTCCTGTCGGGATGTCGGGACTGTGGGAAGTCTGTCCGAGAGCCCCACCGCGGGGGGACTCTGCCGGCCTCCTTTGCTGGAGGCCGACAGACTTCTCCCGCACACCTTAGGTTACCAAAATAAACGTGCAGTTTTGCGCCTGACCTTTGCCTACTTGCTGGTTCTTTTGTGCTCGCTCTGGTGGTCTTAGAAAAACAAGACAGATGGTGCCGAAACCCGGGAGGAGACCCCTCCTCAGGGCCCCCAGGTCCGGGGAGCCTCCTCCTCCTTCCATGCCGCGGACGGACCAGGACCTGAGACCCGCTTCGCTCACTCTCATGGCCTCTCTGGGGTAAGTGCCCTTGTCTCCTCTTTACCACCCTCGGCCAAAATCCTGCACAGGTCCGAGGTCCATTTTGAGCCACCAAGTGGCTTGGAAGCCACCACGTGGCTTCGGAGAGCCTTGCAGGACGGAGACGTCCGCCTGAAGGTACCCTCCACTTTGGCTTCAAGAGCCTCCAGTCTGTCTCTGCTGGTTCCAAAGGATGCTTTGAAGCCAGGCAGAGATCCACTTCCATTTCCATTGTGTCCATTGTGTGTCGGTAAAGAGGAAACAAATGGGAAACCCCCAGTCCAAATTTCCAAAGAGCACCCCCTTAGGGTGCCTCCTAGCCAATTTAAAAACCTTACAGCTTGAACAAGACCTTAGGAGGAAGCGGTTAATTTTCCTTTCCACTGTGGCGTGGCCGCGATACAAACTAGACAATCAGTCTCAGTGGCCACCAGAGGGCACCTTAGACCGCAATGTTCTGA
>NW_022312512.1:0-6109 GCF_002776525.5 Piliocolobus tephrosceles | reverse complement strand
AAAATACAAAATAAACAATTACCCCCTCTGAAGAAAATACTAATTTGTACATGTGTTAGGAAAAAAGATTAATATACGAAGAAAATACTTTATAGAGGAGGACTTTTTTTTGAAATAAAATCCATTGTAAAGGGATTTCTTCTTTAGACTACCATGGAGCAACAGAGATTAAAAAATACCCACCTTTATGAAATCAAACATTACAGAAAATACACAAGACAATGGTTTTCAAGGTAGTGGACATCAAAATATGGATGATAGTGATCCCTGCAAGGTGGGAAACAAATGAAGTGAGCCTTATGATTACCTAACTTAGCACCTGAGAAGTTCTTAGACCATGACACATGATGAGGCACCCAGGTGGAGCCTGGTGGTCGCCATAAGATGAAGAGATAAAGCTGAGAGCCCAGGAAGGCCAAGGTGACAAGTGTAAGCAGGGCAGAGTAACAGAGAGGAGAGAGCTACACGTAGAATTCTGGAGAAATGTACAGAGTCACCGCAAGTCTTAAGGCAAAGACTTACAGGTGCAGTTGTGAAGAAACTAAGGGAGAGGAAATAACCATCTAAAAGAATTGGAAAAAAATCTAGTGCTGACATAAAGTTATGAATAATTCTGTTTTTGTTAGCCACAATAAAATATCTGATAAATAAAAGAAGCATTGGATAAAGTAGTCATAAGTATTCTGCCTTAGAATTGAGTGAAAAATTAGTTTTAGGCAACATGCTGCTCTGGTTCCACCTAACAAATTTTAACAGCAAGACAAAGAAGACCAAACTGTTACCCAGCAATTAACTATATCATAGAATAGAGCTCAAAATTATGTGTAGAAAAGCAAAAATGTCCAGAAGTCAATAAGATAAAGTTCAAAATGCCTGACATCCAGTCACAAAGTATGAGTCGAAATGAGAAAAACCCAGAATCCTAAAAACAACAACAGCGACAACAAATGACTTGAACAAGTTCAGTGTGACGAGGACATGAGTTTCTTAAGACTTATATATCAGGCACTCGTGGATAACAACAGGACAACTGTAGAGATTTGTGCTGCCTCTTATCTCTAAGCTACTTTTAAGCTGATTTTTTGACTCTTTGCCTACTATGTTTATAGAATGAGACTTTTTTTTTTGGCAGGTTTCTCAGATACTTTTTGGGATCTGAACAATTCTTTCTTTATTTATTTTGAGACAAGAGTCTCACTCTGTTGCCCAGGCTGGAGCACAGTGGCGTGATCTTGGCCCACTGCAAGCTCCACCTCTTGGGTTCACGCCATTCTCCTGCCTTAGGCTCCCAAGTAGCTGGGATTATAGGCGCCCACCACCACTCCCGGCTTTTTGTATTTTTAGTAGAGACAGGCCTTTCACTGTGTTAGCCAGGATGGTCTCCATCTGACCTTGTGATCTGCCCAGCTCAGCCTCCCAAAGTGCTGCGATTACAGGGGTGAGCCACCGTGCTCAGCCAGATCTGAACAATTCTAGAGTTAAAATCTAAATTACCTGAACTTTTAAAAAGTAGATATTACAGAAGAAAAGTTTTGGTAACTTGAATACATAGCAATAGAAAATATCCAAAATACAAAAAGGAAAAAGACTGGAAAAAAATAGTAAACACAACTTCTGGAGCCAATGAAAAACTTGTAGCTGGTAAATATGTAATTAAAGTCCAAGGATAAAAGGAGACAGAATAATATTTAAAGAAAACCAGTCAACCTTTCTTTAAATTTGATGAAGGCTTTGAATCTACAGATCCAAGAATGCCAATTAACCCAACGCACATGAAATATGAAGATACTTCTCCATAGTGCATTATAATCTAGAGAAGAGACAAATACAACATGCAGAAAAATGCAAATTAAGGACGGAGAAAGAAAGTTTATTTTTGGACACAATTCAAAAAACAGGCAGAAAACAGTACAGCAATATCTTTAAAGAAAGTATTCAAATGTCAACCTAAAATTCTTTAAAGAAAAAAATACTACTTTATTTTTCAAAAATGAGGAATAATAAAGATTGTTTGAGACCTACAAAACTGAAAGAACTCGTCAATAGTAGGCCTAAACTACAATATGTAAAGAAGTCCATGAGGCAGCAGGAAAATTAAGTAGAACAGAAATCTGGATCAACAAAATGGAAAGCAGAGTTCTGAAAATGGTAGCTACAAAAATAAATATAAATGCATGATTTTATCATTTAACATGCTCAAAAGCAAAAATGACTTTTAAAGCAAAAATAGAAAAGCGTACTGTGAAATTGATGACATATGTAGAGATTCAATTAAAAAGGATTAAAGCGGATATTGCATATAAAAAGCCCAATTAAATATAGGTAGGTGAAAAATAAAAGCATGAGAAAATATATGTCATCCAAACTCTAAGCAAAAGAGTAGCTATAGTAATATTAGATAAGGTAGACTTGAGATTAAAGAGGATTACCAGGGATACAGAGAATGATTTCATAATATAAAGTTAAACGTGTGTAGTTAACAAAAGATATAACTTCTGGTAGTTACACACAAGAAATGAAAGCACATGGTCACAGTAAGATACTGGTCTGTATCTTTTATTATTATTATTTATTATTATATTTTCAGTTCTAGGGTACATGTGCACAACGTGCAGGTTTGTTACATATATATACATGTCCCATGTTGGTGTGCTGTACCCATTAACTCGTCATTTACATTAGGTATATCTCCTTATGCTATTCCTTCCCCTACCCCCTCCCCACAATAGGACCTGGTATGTGATGATCCCTTTCCTGTGTCCAAGTGATATCATTGTTCAATTCCAACCTATTAGTGAGAACATGTGGTGGTAAGTTTTGTGTTCTTGCGATAGTTTGCTGAGAATGATGGTTTCCAGCTGCATCCACGTCCCTACAAAGGACACAAACTCGTCCTTTTTTATGGCTGAATAGTATTCCATGGTGTATATGTGCCATATTTTCTTAATCCAGTCTGTCACTGATGGACATTTGGGTTGATTCCAAGTCTTTGTTATTGTGAATAGTGCCGCAATAAGAATATATGTGCATGTGACTTTATAGTAGCATGACTTATATCCTTTGGGTATATCCCCAGTAATGGGATGACTGGGTCAAATGGTATTTCTAGTTCTAGATCCTTGAGGAATTGCCACACTGTTTTCCACAATGGTTGAGGTAGTTTACAGACCCACCAACAGTGTAAAAGTGTTTTTATTTCTCCACATCCTCTCCAGCACCTGTTGTTTCCTGATTATTTTAATGACTGCCATTCTAACTGGTGTGAGGTGGTATTTCATTGTGGTTTTGATTCGCATTTCTCTGATGGCGAGCGATGATAAGCATTTTTTTCATGTGCCTATTGGCTGTATGAATGTCTTCTTTTGAGAAGTGTCTTTTCATATCCTTTGCCCAGTTTTTGATGGGGTTGTTTGTTTCTTATAAATTTAAATGAGTTCTTTGTATATTCTGGATATTAGCCCTTTGTCAGATGAGTAGATTGCAAAAATTTTCTCCCATTCTGTAGGTTGTCTGTTCACTCTGATGGCAGTTTCTTTTGCTGTGCAGAAGCTCTTTAGTTTAATGAGATCCCATTTGTCAATTTTGCCTTTTGTTGCCATTGCTTTTGGTGTTTTAAACATGAAGTTCTTGCCCATACCTACGTCCCGAATGGTATTACCTAGGTTTTCTTCTGGGTTTTTATGGTATTAGGTCTAACATTTAAGTCTCTAATCCATCTTGAATTAATTTTCGTATAAGGAGTAAGGAAAGGATCCAGTTTCAGCTTTCTACTTATGGTTAGCCACTTTTCCAAGCACCATTTATTCAATGGGGAATCCTTTCCCCATTTCTTATTTTTGTCAGGTTTGTCAAAGATCAGATGGCTGTTGATGTGTGGTATTATTTCCAAGGGCTCCGTTCTGTTCCATTGGTCTATATCTCTGTTTTTGTATCAGTGTCATGCTGTTTTGGTTACTGTAGCCTTGTAGTATAGTTTGAAGTCAGGTAATGTAATGTTTCCAGCTTTGTTCTTTTGACTTTGGATTGTGTTGGCAATGCGGGGTCTTTTTTGTTTCCACATGAACTTTAAAGCAGATTTTTCCAATTCTGTGAAGAAGGTCATTGGTAGCTTGATGGGGAGGGCATTGAATCTAAAAATTACCTTGGGCAGTATGGCCATTTTCACAATATTGATTCTTCCTATCCATGAGCATGGAATGTTCTTCCATTTGTTTGTGTCCTCTTTGATTTCACTGAGCAGTGGTTTGTAGTTCTCCTTGAAGAGGTCCTTTACATCCCCTGTAAGTTGGATTCCTAGCTATTTTATTCTCTTTGAAGCTATTGTGAATGGGAGTTCATTCATGATTTGGCTGTTTGTCTGTCACTGGTGTATAAGAATGCTCGTGATTTTTGTATGTTGATTTTGCATCCTGAGACTTTGCTGAAGTTGCTTATCAGCTTAAGGAGATTTGAGGCTGAGAAAATGGGGTTTTCTAAATATGCAATCACGTCATCTGCAAACAGGGACAATTTGATTTCTTCTTTTCCTAACTGAATACACTTTATTTCTTTCTCTTGCCTGATTGCGCTAGCCAGAACTTCCAACACTGTGTTGAATAGGAGTGGTGAGAGAGGGCATCTCTGTCTTGTGCCAGTTTTCAAAGGGAATGCTTCCAGTTTTTTTCCCAATCAATATGATACTGGCTGTAGGTTTGTCATAAATAGCTCTTATTATTTTGAGATACATTCCATCGATACCGAATTTATTGAGCGTTTTTAGCATGAAGGGCTGTTGAATTTTGTCAAAGGCCTTTTCTGCATCTATTGAGAAATCATGTGGTTTTTGTCTTTAGTTCTGTTTATATGATGGATTACATTTACTGATATGTGTATGTTGAACCATCCTTGCATCCCAGGGATGAAGCCCACTTGATCATGTTAGATAAGCTTTTTGTTGTGCTGTTGGATTCTGTTTGCCCATATTTTATTGAGGATTTTTGCATTGATGTTAATCAGGGATATTGGTCTAAAATTCTCTTTGTTGTGTCTCTGCCAGGCTTTGGTATCAGGATGATGTTGGCCTCATGAAATGAGTTAGGGAAGATTGCCTCTTTTTCTATTGTTTGGAATAGTTTCAGAAGGAATGGTACCAGCTGCTCCTCATACCTCTGGTAGAATTCAGCTCTGAGTCCATCTGGTCCTGGACTTGTTTTGGTTGGTAGGCTATTAACTATTACCTGAATATCAGAGTCTGCTATTGGTCTATTCAGGGATTCAACTTCCTCCTGGCTTAGTCTTGGGAGAGTGTAAGTGTCCAGGAAATTATCCATTTCTTCTAGGTTTTCTAGTTTATTTGTGTAGAGGTGTCTATAGTATTCTCTGATGGTAGTTTGTGTTTCTGTAGGGTCAGGGGTGATACCCCCTTTATCATTTGATTCTTCTCTCTTCTTCTTTATTAGTCTTGCTAGCGGTCTGTCAATTTTGTTGATCTTCTCAAAAAACCAACTCATTTCCTTATGTACCCAGTAGTCATTCAGGAGCAGGTTGTTCAGTTTCCATGTAGTTGAGCGGTTTTGATTGAGTTTCTTAGTCCTGAGTTCTAGTTTAATTGCACTGTGGTCTGAGAGACAATTTCTGTTTTTTTACATTTGCTGAGGAGTGCTTTACTTCCAATTATGTGGTCAATTTTGGAATAAGTGTGATGTGGTCCTGAGAAGAATGTATATTCTGTTGACTTGGGGTGGAGAGTTCTATAGATGTCTATTAGGTCCACTTGGTGCAGATATGAGTTCAATTCCTGTGTACCCATAAAACAGAATAAAATTCTGTCATTTGCAGCAACATGAATGAACCTGGAGAACGTTAAGTGAAATAAGCCTTTGGCAACTATGACTAATAGCATATGCTCTCTTTCATATGTGAAATCTAAAACAATTAATTTCATGGAAGTAGAGTGTAGAATATTGGTTACCAGAGACTGCGGATACAAAGGAGAAGAAGGGAAATGGGAGAAATTGATCAATGGGTACAATGTTGCAGATAGTAGGAATACGCTTTAGTGTTCTTTGCACACTAGGACGACCGTAGCAAATAAGCATGTGTAGTAAAAGCTGGAAGAGATTTTGAATGT
>NW_022312510.1:4659-6174 GCF_002776525.5 Piliocolobus tephrosceles | reverse complement strand
AAGGGATGTAAAGGACCTCTTCAAGGAGAACTACAAACCACTGCTCACTGAAATCAAAGAGGACACAAACAAATGGAAGAACATTCCATGCTCATGGATAGGAAGAATCAATATCGTGAAAATGGCCATACTGCCCAAGGTTATTTACAGATTCAATGCCATCCCCATCAAGCTACCGATGAGTTTCTTCACCGAATTGGAAAAAACTTCTTTAAAGTTCATATGGAACCAAAAAAGAGCCCGCATTGCCAAGACAATCCTAAGTCAAAAGGACAAAGCTGGAGGCGTCACGCTACCTGACTTCAAACTATACTACAAGGCTACAGTAACCAAAACAGCATGGTACTGGTACCAAAACAGAGATATAGACCAATGGAACAGAACGGAGCCTTCAGAAATAATGCCACACATCTACAACCATCTGATCTTTGACAAACCTGACAAAAACAAGAAATGGGGAAAGGATTCCCTATTTAATAAATGGTGCTGGGAAAATTGGCTAGCCATAAGTAGAAAGCTGAAACTGGATCCTTTCCTTACTCCTTATACGAAGATTAATTCAAGATGGATTAGAGACTTAAATGTTAGACCTAATACCATAAAAAGCCTAGAAGAAAATCTAGGTAGTACCATTCAGGACATAGGCATGGGCAAGGACTTCATGTCTAAAACACCAAAAGCAACGGCAGCAAAAGCCAAAATTGACAAATGGGATCTCATTAAACTAAAGAGCTTCTGCACAGCAAAAGAAACTACCATCAGAGTGAACAGGCAACCTACAGAATGGGAGAAAATTTTTGCAATCTACTCATCTGACAAAGGGCTCATTTCCAGAATCTACAAAGAACTCAAACAAATATACAAGAAAAAAACAAACAACCCCATCCAAAAGTGGGGAAAGGATATGAACAGACATTTCTCAAAAGAAGACATTCATACAGCCAACAGACACATGAAAAAATGCTCATCATCACTCGCCATCAGAGAAATGCAAATCAAAACCACAATGAGATACCATCTCACACCAGTTAGAATGGCAATCATTAAAAAATCAGGAAACAACAGGTGTTGGAGAGGATGTGGAGAAATAGGAACACTTTTACACTGTTGGTGGGATTGTAAACTAGTTCAACCATTATGGAAAACAGTATGGCGATTCCTCAAGGATCTAGAACTAGATGTACCATATGACCCAGCCATCCCACTACTGGGTATATACCCAAAGGATTATAAATTATGCTACTACAAAGACACATGCACACGTATGTTTATTGTGGCACTATTCACAATAGCAAAGACTTGGAATCAACCCAAATGTCCATCAGTGACAGACTGGATTAAGAAAATGTGGCACATATACACCATGGAATACTATGCAGCCATAAAAAAGGATGAGTTTGCGTCCTTTGTAGGGACATGGATGCAGCTGGAAACCATCATTCTTAGCAAACTATCACAAGAACAGAAAACCAAACACCACATGTTCTCACTCATAGGTGGGAACTGAACAATGAG
>NW_022312510.1:0-4559 GCF_002776525.5 Piliocolobus tephrosceles | reverse complement strand
CAGGATGAGTTTGCGTCCTTTGTAGGGACATGGATGCAGCTGGAAACCATCATTCTTAGCAAACTATCACAAGAACAGAAAACCAAACACTGCATGTTCTCACTCATAGGTGGGAACTGAACAATGAGCTCACTTGGACTCGGGAAGGGGAACATCACACAATGGGGCCTATCATGGGAAGGGGGGATGGGGGAGGGATTGCATTGGGGAGTTATACCTGATATAAATGATGAACTGATGGGTGCTGACGAGTTGATGGGTGCAGCACACCAACATGGCACATATATACATATGTAACAAACCTGCAAGTTATGCACATGTACCCTAGAACTTAAAGTATAATAAAAAAAAATAAAAACATAAAAAGAATTTGATTTTGGAAGTTGTCCAATCCAATAGGCCTGAGGCTGAGTTTCGAACCACAGCCCAGGGGCAAGTTATACAGACAGACAAGCTGAGATGAGAGAAGCTGGCTGAGATGAGAGAAAAGAGCTTTAAAAATGTCCATCTTTTTACCCTCCTAGGAAAATACCAGATAAAAATAATTCCTGAGAGGTTTTTGTTTTGTTTTTTGTTTGTTTGTTTTTAGTAGAGCATCTACAACCTTCTATTTCCAGGAACAGTGATTCCCATCATTTTACTGAGTAAAAAGTAAAGCCCCAGGAGACTAGAATATTTGGATCCATTTAAATCGCTATGTGGAAAAAGGCTTTTTAACAACCATTTCCATGTATTAATTTTGACTAAAGCTGCCCTTAATGGATGTGGACAGGAAATCATCTTATTCCATATACTGAAATGATATTTATAGGGCTCATACTAGGTAGAAGCTCTAGGATAGCCTCTGGGAAATTTGTAAGTGAATTAGACAATCCATCTTCTCAAGAATCTAACAGACTAGTCGAGGAGAAAGAAACTAACACATACTCCCATAGCACAGGGGAAATGAACTACCATAGCACACATCCCATCATATTCATTTAAAATACTACTATTTTAGTTTAGGCAAAGCCCTAAATATCTTTCTTCCAAAATTTCTGTTCCCTCCCTACAAGTCTCATTTATAGTCACCTTTCAAAAACAAAGCTTTAATCATGGTTTCACTGCCCTTAAAATTCTTCATTGACTACATGTTTTCAACTGTATAAAGTTCAAAGACTTCACCATAACCACTAATTCTTCCCCAGTTTGGTTGCATCTTACCTGTCTAGCTTCAACTCATCTTTCACCCCCATGGACCTGAGGCTCCAGCATGCCCAATAATTTTTGCCATGTTAAAATAATGACAAAATTATTTAAAATCACATATTTCTTCTGAGCAGGAGGACTGTGTTAAGCAAGGTCCTTTTGCTCTTCAAAGCATACTGATATGGTTGAATACACAAAACAGAGCCCAGAAGAGAGATGGGGCCAGGCTGAGTACTGAGGACATAAGCTGAAGAAGCTGCCTGTGGAGTGTTCCTATGAAGGAAAGGGAAAGGGAATTTAAAGAACAATCATGATTTAAATAAATGTGACAGTGTTTGTGTTGTCATCACGTAAGCCTCTGCCCTAACCTCCACCCCGTAACCCCTACATTGCTAAATTTTCAGAACAATCTATTACATTCAAATGACTTTTAAGGTTGGTTGGGAGGTATCAGAATTGAGCAGGTGCTGAAGTTTCACATGAAGAACAGAGAAAGCTTTCACAGAATGGCAAGGTAACTCAAATTTAGAGGATGAAATAGAAGCGGAAGTGACCATCAAACTATAAATTCTCCTAAGTACTCTCTGAACACTTGAAGTACTCTGGACAATCAAGGAGCATGGGATGAGGATCCATTTGTTCAGATCTCCAGGGGCAAAGGAACCTGCCATATAAACTCCACCTGTTACACCACACACAGGTTTTCAGTGCCTCAAGTTTAGACAAAATTGTTTAGTAGGATTCCTATGAAAGTCTTTGAGATCACATTGTAGCTGCACAGACCAGGAGTGAACATCTGGGGAAATGCAATAGGATTACATTGATTCATAGGGGAACACCCATATTATCATTTCCCCTTGACTTCTACTGAGCTGGCTTCATTATCGAATCTCTTGGTGTTATGAGAGGCATTAATTTCTGAACTGTTCAGGCTGGTAGGTGGATTTTTAGTATCAGGTGTCATCTATTATACCTCACAATGGGATTTTTTGAACGTGAGCATGCTGATAAAATCAGGGATCAATCCAACAAATGAGAAATTGCCCATTCAGACCACCCTTCCTTCCACCTCTCTCTGTGGACGTTAATGGCCCTGTCACCAACTGCCCTTGAAGATGGAACCTCAACAGTGTTAACATGAGTTATGTTAACTTCTTCACATATCATAATAAAAATACAAGCCTAGCCAGAGAAAATTACTTCCATGTGTAAAGCCAAACAAAATATTTTTAAAGAAAATGTAACTTTTAATGTTCATCATTCTAAACATTTACAAATGACTAATATGTGTGTGTGTGGGGGGGAGCAGATACTTTTTTCTAGTGTATCTACTATTCTGCCATGTTGTGATCTGCTTATCATTCATTGTTAGATTGAAAGTTCCACAGTAGCATAGATTTCACCTCCTTTGGTAACATTGCCTCAGCACCAGCCTCTGACGCATGGTAGATTAATGTATTTCAAAAATGATTCATTAGGCAAAGGATGTTGCCATCTATAATTATTCTGTTGGTCCATTTCCTTTCTCACATGTAAACAATTTCAACTTCAAAGTAAATAGCCATATAGTTAAAATATGTTATTTAAAAAGGATTGGCTAATTTTTATTGTTTCCTATGTGCTAGGTACACTTTTAGGTACTTTATCCCCTTTTGTCTACTCCACTCATTTTACAGGCTGGTAAAATTTAAGAAATGTGTCCTATGTCAACAGTAAATGTAAGAGTTGAAAAATGAATCTAAAGCCTTTCTTATTCCAGAGCTACCCTTCACTTTGGACCACTGGCCAATTTCCCCAAATACACGTGGATCTATCCCATAGGACAGAGTCCCAGATGCATGAGACAAAAGTTGTCAGGATGTAAGTCTCTGCTTAATGTTATTTTCTCTTTTCCTTATCCAGTAGGGAGCTTATATAAAGTTTTGCATGAAAAATATTGATTATGAGCTAAATCTGTATCTTTGGTGAACAAGGAAGCTAACAATGTGAGTCCTAGCATAATCGCCTCAAATTTGGATTGCTAGCTCTTCATCTCAGTGTAGGATTGTATTTACTCTTGTCAACCCTCCACCTACTTCTACAGAGAGAAACACACACACACACACACACACACACACACATACACATACACATACACACACACACGGGGGACAGCGTGAGAGAGACAGAGACAAAGAGTGAAGATTAGTGATTGGGAAACATAATGAAATCCTGCTTAAGAAGATTTCTTCCTAACATTTTGAAGACACACTTGTGCTACCACAAGATTACATATTCCTAGACTAAATCCATCAGTGACTACAGCAACAATTTTAGTTTAGGATCATTGGATATTTAAGTAAGGCAACATCCTTTGGACAGTGTTCAAACTGAACACTTACGTTCAGTAAATCAAACGAATAATTGTAATTACTTTCCTTAAATGACAGAGAAAACTGCTATGCTTATTTAACATACATACCTTTTTCCCCTTGTTTTTCCATTTCACTCCCAACAATGACTCCAGTGAAAAAAATGCAAATACAAAGAAAGAGTGTGTATAGAACTGTTAGAATCTCATTAGGCCAGATGGTATCTATAAAAGAAATAAATTTCCACGGAGACCTAAGAAGAATACCTGGACAAAATCCACTCCCATATTCTGCTGAAAAATTCTGTCAGATAGAAAGAGTGTGATGAACCTGGGATGAAAACAAAGTATTTTCACCCAAATTCATGAAATTTATTTGCATAGGAAGCATCGTGTATATTACAAGATTTAAAAAAATAAAAATAAAAAAACTCGTTAAATGCAAAATGACTAAGAAAGAGCATTGTTCCATATATGCTTTACTGGTGATTTGTATTTTCAATTGCATTTTTCCCTGCCAATAAAACTGGGTTTCAGTAATGAATACCTTCTTATTTTTGGCATTCAGTGGGTTGAGTTTGACACATATATTTTTTCTTTCCGGTAACATTAGCCTCTTGGTCACCCTTGTAAAAGCATTTGAAAATAACTCTTACTTCCTGATTTCTTGAAAAATCCTAAAAATACAAAATTAATCTGGAAAGAAGCTTTGTCATTTCTATGCCAAAAAGTAAAGAATTATCTTGGTACAAATGTAATTAAATTTAGTTGATAAAGAAAAGGTGAAATTGTTGATTAAAAAAATCTTTCATCAAAGGCCATGAATAATACAAGAGGTGTCATTATGGGTTACTTTATCATCCTTATCTTTTGCAACCTGCATTGAGGATTTACATTTTCCTTCATTAAAATCTACCCATAAGGTCATTATGCATTATTTGTATGTGTGGATGCTAGATATATTTTTGAAATGGCTCCCAGGTCAGTTCCTTATACTTAGTATATTGGTTGATTGGGCTCC
>NW_022312509.1:0-1533 GCF_002776525.5 Piliocolobus tephrosceles | reverse complement strand
TAGATCCTAGCAAACTCGTGTGTCCCTGGTTCCTGTGCTTGGGATCTAGTGCAGGTTTCTTACATGCACATATTGCATGCATAGGGGTGAAGTCTGGGCTTTTTTTAGTGTACACATCGCCCAAATAGTGAACATTGTACCCAATAGGTAGTTTTTCAACCCCCACCCTCCTCCCCACCTTCTCACTTTTCATAGTCTCCGATGTCTTTTATTCCACTCTGTATGTCCATGTATACCCATTATTTAGCTCCCACTTATAAGTGAGAATATGCCATATTTGACTTTCTGTTTCTGAGTTATTTCACTGAGGATAATGGTCTCTGGTTCCATCCATGTTGCTGGAAAACACATGATTTCATTCTTTTTTATGGCTGAGTAGTATTCCACTGTGTGTGTGTGTTAGGAGATGATCATGATGTCCATTGCTGTGTGAGTGTGATAGCTTGGAATTTAATTTATTAAAGTCAAGTTGGAGTTTATAAACTGCATTTTATCACTCACTACATTCGCTACATTTTCTTTATCCAATCCTCCATTGATGGACACATCGATTTGGTTGATTTTTATATAGTGAAATGTTCAATTCTAGGTCATGAAAATTCAGAGAGATTTCTCAAGCTGTTTCCCCTAATCTAAGAAATGTAACTCTAGTGGTTCACAGAGGAACAGTTTTTCTATCAGTATGACATGACAGCCAAACACAATGAACTTGTGATTGCACAAGAAACTTTTGTTGATGGAAGAACAGGTATTCAGATTTCTACAAGACCTGGGGACTGAGAAGATGGCAACTGGAATCTGTATTGAGCTTCCAGTGCTGAGCTGCCCAGAGTTGCATGGAATGACATACTTTAGTGAAGAAGAGCCTGATCACGTTTCAAAAATAGGGAATTTTTAAATGAATGAAAAAAATACGAAACATATTTTCATCAACTTAATCCATTTCACACTTTCAGAAGAGATCCACAGCTTTTAATGAGTATGAATTATGCTTTCAGTTTTTGTGGCAGCTTTTAAAGAACAAATCTCGGGATATGTCTGAATTACCCAGCCAAAATTGTGGCTTATTTTCAAGAGAAGCAGATTGAGATAGAAGTAAACTATGCTAGACAGCATGACACTGCTTTAAATTTTGGAAACATATATATGGATCCCAGAGCAATCCTGAAATTTTTGCTCTGTAACCTATGTTTGAGTTTACACAGCTCTGTGAATGAACTTTTTCTTCATAAAATTGCTAAATAAAGCTAAAAGCTATTTTCAGTGGTGTAAATCTGAATTAAAATGAGGTTGGCATTTCATGAAGTACTACTATATGCATTTTTGAATGAATAAAGTTGGTAAGATATATTCTGTTACTTTTGAATTACATTTTTTAAAACTTTTTTTGGCCGGGCGCGGTGGCTCAAGCCTGTAATCCCAGCACTTTGGGAGGCCGAGACGGGTGGATCACGAGGTCAGGAGATCGAGACCATCCTGGCTATCCTGGTGAAACCCCGTCTCTACTAAAAAATACAAAAAGAAACTAGCCGG
>NW_022312508.1:0-1294 GCF_002776525.5 Piliocolobus tephrosceles | reverse complement strand
GATTTTGTCACCACCAGGCCTGCCTTACAAGAGACCCTGAAGGAAGCCCTAAACATGGAAAGGAACAACCGGTACCAGCCATAGCAAAAACATGCCAAAATGTAAAGACCATTGAGGCTAGAAAGAAACTGCATCAACTAATGAGCAAAATAACCAGTTAATATCATAATGGCAGGATCAAGTTCAAACATAACAATATTAACCTTAAATGTAAATGGACTAAATGCTCCAATTAAAAGACACAGACTGGCAAACTGGATAAAGAGTCAAGACCCATCAGTCTGCTGTATTCAGGAGACCCATCTCACATACAGAGACATATATAGGCTCAAAATAAAGGGATGGAGGAAGATCTACCAAGCAAATGGAGAACAAATAAAGCAGGGGTTGCAATCCTAGTCTCTGATAAAACAGACTTTAAACCATCAAAGATCAAAAAAGACAAAGAAGGCCATTACATAATGGTAAAAGGATCAATTCAACAGGAAGAGCTAACTATCCTAAATATATATGCACCCAATACAGGAGCACCCAGATTCATAAAGCAAGTCCTTAGAGACTTACAAAGAGACTTAGACTCCCATACAATAATAATGGGAGACTTCAACACTCCACTGTCAACAGTAGACAGATCAACGAGACAGAAATTTAACAAGGATATCCAGGAATTGAACTCATCTCTGCACCAAGCAGACCTAATAGACATCTATAGAACTCTCCACCCCAAGTCAACAGAATATACATTCTTCTCAGCACCACATCACACTTATTCCAAAATTGACCACATAATTGGAAGTAAAGCACTCCTCAGCAAATGTAAAAGAACAGAAATTATAACAAACTGTCTCTCTGACCACAGTGCAATCAAACTAGAACTCAGGACTAAGAAACTCAATCAAAACCGCTCAACTACATGGAAACTGAACAACCTGCTCCTGAATGACTACTGGGTACATAACGAAATGAAAGCAGAAATAAAGATGTTCTTTGAATCCAATGAGAACAAAGATACAACATACCAGAATCTCTGGGACACATTTAAAGCAGTATGTAGAGGGAAATTTATAGCACTAAGTGCCCACAAGAGAAAGCAGGAAAGATCTAAAATTGACACTCTAACATCACAATTAAAAGAACTAGAGAGGCAAGAGCAAACACATTCAAAAGCTAGCAGAAGGCAAGAAATAACTAAGATCAGAGCAGAACTGAAGGAGATAGAGACACAAAAAACCCTCCAGAAAATCAATGAATCCAGGAGTTGGTTTTTTGAAAAGATCAACAAAATTGACAGACC
>NW_022312507.1:0-1649 GCF_002776525.5 Piliocolobus tephrosceles | reverse complement strand
AGCATGATACTAATTAGAATATATAGAATTAAAACATAAAATATAATATTGATTATGTGGCTTCTACTATGTTAACTGGAGGGCAAAATGTTTACATTAAGTAAGACTTAATGGAAAAATTACTATAATTACATTGAATTATATCTTTAGTCTCTTGACACAACTTATTTTCTTCGCTAATTACCTTGATGATACTTTTGAAATGATTCTGAAATGTTTGAAATTACTGTGTTGTTTCAATGACTTAAATCAAGAAGAGATAAAAACATGGTACGTTTTAGATATACGAGCAAGAGCGTTATTTTGACCTGCCTTTAGAAGCAGAAAAAGAGCTTGCTTCCATGTTACTGTATCCAATTCTCCTTTTCATAACCAGTATTTCTAAAACATTATCTACTGTATGAAGAAATTTGAATGCCCAGAGCCCGTGTCTAATGTTAATGTCTATTCTAATATAGAAGGTACATGTGATGGAAGAGTGAATGCAAGGTATGTGTCCCATTTTGAGCTTTTTTTTTTTAAAAATGTGTTAATTCTTTTCTACAACGTGTATATTAAAAATAAAAAAGTACCTCTATAGCTATGCCCTTGTTACTCCACAATGATTTTGGAAGGATGCCTGAGATTATTTTAGGGCCTTAGAGGAAATAAGAAAGAAACCCAATAGCAAACTTATAGTTCATTCAGGAAGAAAGATAATAGAGTCATCTCTATTAACTAGCTTAATGGGAAGGAAACATAGCTCAGAAAATATAACATTCAATGCTCTGATGCTTCCATGTAGTAAAACTATGATAGGGAAGGAGAGGAGTGAGAAGTAACAGGTGAAAGGAAAACTGAGCAAATCTGTTGAATTGTAGTGATGATAATAGTAAAAAAATTATAGGTGAACATTTTAAACTACAAACCATCTTCACAATATTTGAAGTTTACCATAAGGTTAGTTTGTTTTATCTTCCTATTGCTATGTTTAATCTTACTATTCACCCAACGTGTGAATGATGTTCTATTTGTTTCTAAATGTTTAATGCATTGTTCCAAAGATCAGTACAAACATGTGAAAAGCCATCTTTAGAATCTGATATGCTAGTATTCAATATGAACTTTATTTGTTTATATTAGTAAAAAGTATTTCCTTCTCGGTATTTCTTCATAATATGAGACCAGGAAGTTAATCCTGAAGCACTAAAATGTTAAATACGTCACTGAAGAAAAACTTTCTCATCAGCTTTTATTTTGTTCTCAATCTCTGGATTTAGAACACCATCGAGTTATTTCAAGGAATTTTCCAGGCCATATGAACAAGTAACAAAGCTATCAAAGCAAATAAATATGTTATAAAACACGTAAGTGTTGTGAATGTTACAATTTATTAAATTTTAAGTATTATAAAAGTATTAATTGATTCAGCACAGTTTTGGTCATTATGAGTGCCCCAATTCACAGAGAATGCTATTCATCTTTCATATAGAATCAATAAGTGTATTCGACATTATTTCTGAAAGAGCCTAGCATTATGATCTAGACTTAGTGATAAAAATCAAATTGTATATGTAGTCATTCTTTGACTTTGCTTCCTATGGCATCACTATGTAATCTGTACAGTTTACACTTTACTATCTCTAGTCAACCCAACACCCACTCTGACT
>NW_022312506.1:0-3642 GCF_002776525.5 Piliocolobus tephrosceles | reverse complement strand
AACCTATGATAATGTTTTATGTACTACTGAAGAGGAACATGGAACAGGTATTGACAGTTTTGTTCATAAGGTATACGATAAATGTTTATATAATGAGAAATCATCACCATGTAAAATAAGGACTGTAAATGAAACTTATAACAATGCGAAAGTAGAAAATGTAGTTTTACTTACAAGCTCAAATGTTGCTGCTACTGATATTACAGATGATGAAAGCGAAGACAACGAAAATGAAGATGGAGATGAAGGAAATGGAGATGTACAAAATGGAGATGTACATAATGGACCTGTACAAAATGGAGACGTACATAATGGACCTGTACAAAATGAAGACGTACAAAATGAAGACGTACAAAATGGAGACGTACAAAATGGAGACGTACAAAATGGAGACGTACAAAATGGAGACGTCCAAAATGGACCTGTTCAAAATGGACATTCTGAACCAGTTGGTGTTTCCATGATGAATACGGGAAGTAATGCTAATAACCAAAGTGAACACCCACAGGGTGCTAATGTTGGTAACTCAAGTTTTTTTAGTCTTATATATTTATCAAGTGGAACATTAAACATTTTTAATAATGAAACTGGAACACTTAATACTAATAATGATTCTCTTGAACCAGAGAGTTCTGTTAATAATGCATCTGGTTCAGGTGTTAATATTGGTCAAGTTAATTTAACAGCTGGCATGTATAGTCTTCAAAATACAACGGGTGCTTTAGTTTATCCTTTTAACTTGCAATTATACTGCATAATGATTGGATACTGGACAAGTTACTTTCACTTTTATGGTACTATACAAAATAATGCAGGAATTTTACAAAATGCAACAGGAGGTCCTGAAACTTATCAAGCTGCAATGACGCAAATGATTATATTCACAACTATAAATGGTGGTTTGACGGGGTTAGAACAAGCACTATTTAATTTGTCTAATTCACAGATCATACCACAAAGTGTATATATGCCGATAGGTCTTAGTAATATGTTGATTGGTGTTGGAGAAGGAGTGATACACAGTTTTTGTGTTGGATATTGGTCGTGTTTTTTTGCGTTATATGGACTTCAGTCAGCTGAAAATGTAGGTTATGCAGGAAATACATTGCAATATATTACATGGGGAGCCCAAACATTTGAATTATATTTGAATCAAGCTGTGGCGGCTGGTATTGAAGCTCCTGTACTAATGCCTAACGCTATAATTAATACAGGATTTCTAGTACATCTTATGTTAAACAATTTAACTTATATAGTGTATACTAATTCGTCCAGTACTGGCGCACTTAATGTGGATAGTAGTGAAAATACAACAGAAAACATGGACGATGACAATACGCAAACTTGATTTAAAAAATTTATTATAACATGGAGGATGAAATGAAAGATTAACAAAGCTCTGTTGATTATAGTGAACATAAAAATAATAATTTTTATAATAATAATTATACAGTTGAATAAAACATTAATTTTTAAACAAATCCATTGTAATGTACTAAGTAATATTAAATATATATTATTTTTATACATATAACATAATTTTTTTAATATATGTTGGAAGTAAAACATAAAGTTATATGTTATTTTTAACGAATAACTTTTTGTGCTGTTTTTGTTTGTATGAAGTTGGTTTGTCTATATTTAATGATTTCGCTTTTTCTTAAACGATGAGAATGTTCGTTTGGTTACTTTGATATGTTGTATTAATCATGTTATGTTGTTTATCTTATAAAATTTACAGCTGTTATCATTGTTTTATTTTTTTTTACAAATGAAAAATATAAATGTATAATAAAATGCCATAAAAATATTTGCAGTAACTGTTATTTTTTTTAATATGCTTATTGATTGCTGTTTTTGTTTATTAATGTAAATGCATGTAGCGTGTGTTGTTCTTATTATATTTATAGAGTTTGTTATAATTATTTTGCAATTTCATTTTTATGTTTAGTATTTTAAAATTATTCATTTTTTGAGTTATATGATGTATAGTGAATTAAAATTTTGTAAATAGTATAAAATATTTTTATTACATTTTTTTTTTTTTTTGTTAAAAAGTAAAAAACCGATGTCTTAATAATACAAGGAAATGTTGCTTAGTTAATTAATTTTTTTATTTTGTCCATATGAGCATTGTATTATATTTTTTGTGTTTATATCACATTTTTGAATTTTTTTTGCCATAAAAATATATTATTCGTTAGCTTTTTGAGTTAAGATATTTATATTTGAATTACTATTATTTCTTTATTAATGCTTTAAAAGTTATTATAAATCAGAACTGATAGAAAAAAATAAAACCAAAAAAAAATATGTAACAAAATACGCATTACAATTTAATTTTAATTTTTATACATACTTATTCATAAAATCATAAAAATTAAGGAATAATATAAGTATTACGTTCATTATGTGAAAAAATACAGATTTAAAAAACATAAATTATATGAATAAAAAGCATAAGCGTTGTCGATATAAATTAACAAAAGGCGTTCGATATTATTTTTAAAAATAATTTTTTTTTTTTTTTGTTGTTGTGATGTGTTTATAAATAATTTTGCTATATGTTTTAATAAAAAAGGGTAAAATCATAAATGAAATAGTTTTTACTTGCAATAACAACTTATTTTAAAATATGGTTATTTTATGATTTGATAGCATATATATATATAATGCAATAGTACTCTCATAAAAACGAGTAAATTTTGTATCGCTTAGTGCAATATATAATATTGATTTTTTTTATCTGAATATTGTAATTTTTTTAAAGTATATATTTTGTAAAAATTTGTTTATATATTTACAAAGACTGAAGCAATTTTTTGTTATATAACAATAAATATCAAAAATTGCATTAAGTATTAATTTATATAAAGTTATTATACATGATACTTTTTTTTTTTTTTTTTTTTTTTGTAATATTTAATAAAAAAATAAAAGAAAAAAATATGGCTGCAAAAAATCCGTATGATACACAAAATAATTTACAAAACATAAATAATGTTGTTACGGACATTATTGGCGAAAATGAACATAATACAACTAATTTAAGCACTACGGTTTATGATATGACTAAGACTAACAATAACACAATTCAAAATGTTACTTCTAGCATTTTTTGATAGTGTAATAGAAAGTTATGAAAGTCAGGATAACTTACACCACAATGGAAGTTCTTCTACAAATACAACTGTTAGTGCAATTACAACATTGTCTGAAGATTATTCTATATATTTAATAATTGTTGTAATATTTGTAGTAGCTGTATTAATTTTACTTATGTACTTATACACATTATATAAAATAAAATCTAATCAAATAGAAAAAAAAAAAGAAAAAAAAAAATCTTTCATCTTTAAAAATATATGATAATGTATTATGTACTACTGAAGAAGAACATGGAACTGGTATTGACAGTTTTGTTCATAAGGTATACGATAAATGTTTATATAATGAGAAAACATCACCATGTAAAATAAGGACTGTAAATGAAATTTATGACAATGCGAAAGTAGAAAATGTGGTTTTACTTAAAAGTTCAAATGATACTGATGATAGTACAGATGATGAAAATGAAGGTGATGATAATGAAGGTAATGAAAATGGTGGTGATGATAATGGAGGTGATGAAAATGGTGATGA
>NW_022312505.1:0-3707 GCF_002776525.5 Piliocolobus tephrosceles | reverse complement strand
GTCTGTGGTCTGTTTCCTTCGTCCATGCGTCTGTGGTGTTTTCTCCGTCTGTGGATCTGTGACGTTTCCTCTGTGAGTCTGTGACCTGTTTTCTCCGTCCATGCTGAAGGCCGTCGCCTCTCTCTAGTCACCACTTACTGATCGCTCCCTGTGTGCTGAGCCTGTGTCAGGCGTGTGGCGTGTGTCATCTGTGTGGCAGGGGTTTGCGTGACACACAGGGACACACGCTTGGGGAGCCGTAGTGATGGAGTCATAGCCAGGCAGCTCAGCCCTCGGTCTGAGGGGCTTGGTGCCCATCCAGCTCTTCCTGAAGCAGCCTCGGGGCAGATCCCAGCTCTGCTTTCTCTCCTCGAGGCACCTCATGAAGTAAATTAAGCAAATCTAACGTAGGAAACAGTTGTGAAATGAGACCTGGTTTCGGGTGTGTGTGGTCATTTCTCTTTACATGTTTACTTCATGTACCCCAAATGATATACTTTTCCCCCTGGTATAACAATTAATGACCAGCCATTACTGGTACAAAATTCCATAAAGGATACTTGAGGAGGGCATAGCCTCAAAAACATGCTTTATTTTCACAGCTGTGATTTGCATGATAAAACTGTCAGGACTGTGACTTTCTTTTGTTAACTTATTTTTATTTTTGGACCCTTGAGAGAAAGTTATTTAGTGATTACTTATAATTGTGAAAATAATCTAATGGTTAGAGAATCTCATTAGAACAAGTATTATATTTTCTGTTCCTTATGTCAATGAAATCATCATAATCCAGGCCGATGTTGGCGGGAATGGTCACGTTTAAAACGGGTAAGATGTTTATGTGATGTGTGGACCTTCCCCATATCGTCTCTGGAACATTCCAGAACTTCCATCTCAATTCTCACTTGTTGACACCCTACCTTGTTTTGTGATTATTCTTGTTTGCATCAGAATTTTGAATCCCCATACCTGAGATGATACCTACGTATGCATGTACACATGCATGTGTGTGCATGCGTGTATGTGTGCATGCGTACATGTATATATGTGTTTGTGTATGTGTGTATATGCGTGTGTATGCATGTATGTGCATATGTGTGCATGCATATGTATGTATGCACACATGTGTACATGTGCATGCACGTGTGCACGTGCATACACGTGTATGTGTGTGTGCACATATGCACACGCGTGTGTGCATGTTTAGGTATGTGTATGCATGTGTATGCATGTGTGTGCACACAGATTTACCTTTTCCTTTCATAGAGGCTGTTTTGAGTATTGCTGTTAGGCAGTGACAACTTTCCGTTTCCTCAGTCAGAAAATGGGTAGCTCATTATTAATAAAGATGAGCATTCATTATCAGGAATCCCAAAAAACAATTGAAATTGTCGTATTAAATCAATAAATTTCAAAACAAAGATAGTGTTCTGTACTATGTGTTCACATTGAACTTTCTTATAAAAATTGCTGTGAATGTTTCCCACTTATTGGAAATCACATGACTAGTTTAAGCGAAAACGTGGAATATTAATTCTGTCTTCAGATGACGTTTGCATATTTATGATTGATCTGTTCTGCTGTTCTGGAAGCTCTGAAAGCCACTCTGTCTTACCCTAGCTGGTGCCACGGTTGTGAGAATTCAGGGAAACAAGGTGTCTGCCAGTTTAAGTATTTTAGATCTCAAGCTGCCTCTTTTCTGCACCATAAACCAACCTTAAAGAAAGACACAGTGTGACTTGCAGTGGATTCTATCAGTTTTATTTTCTGTGGCTGAATCATCACTCTACATTGTGAATTAATGTTATTTTTCAGATCGTCTTCATAACACAGGGAGGTTCTCCAGTGTTGAGTGCAGGTTCAGTGAAAAGCACTAACACTGTTCCTACGGACTTAAACAGACTTGTTTTCTGAGTTGACAACCCTGGAGTCAGGCATTCAGTGTCCGCCCATCACTTCACTTGGTTCCGAGTTCTCGGTCCCCTCCCGCTCTCCTCCCCCTGCACTGTTATTTCTGTCTTATCTTCTTTTTGACATCATAGGCCCTCAGCAGATGGTGTGTTGGGGGCAGGTGTCTGCTGTGAATCTTCGATAACCTTGGGAGAGAACTTTTTCTTTGGAGCAAGACCCCTCTCAATAAACTTTCAGTAGCCCGAGTATCATCTGTTGTGTGAACTAGTTGTGGAAAATGTTCAGCATTTTTCCTTGGATTTTGACCGATCTTTCTCCACCTGCCAGTTTCGTCTCGGTTTGCCATGTCTGTACCTCACCAACCCCGTTCCAGCCCCGGTTCCGTGTGAAGTAATTGAAGCAGAGCTCTGCAGATGAGAGGGTGTGTGTCACCCCCCGAGTTCCCTTCCTGGCCTCTGAGTGTGGGTTGTGTTTTGTTCCGAGGGACGACTCTGAGGCTCCTGGCCCCTGTTTTGGAGCACCCCACACCAAAGTGGGTGTAAAATGAAAAATGGGTGTATGCTGTATTATTATAATTCATAGAGCGGATGATAAAAATGCTTGAATCTGAACAGCAGCTGAAAATGGGGACATGGTACCAGTTTGGATATTGGACGACCTTTTTGAAAAAAGCTTTCATCATACTTTAGAAACCGTGCGTGTACTGTTTCGTATTTCATACTTAGAATCTGTACAGTGTGTGTTGTATGAATGTGTTGTATGAGTGTGTTGTGTTGTATGTGAGTTGCATGGGTTGTATGTGTGTATTGTGTTGAGCTGCATTGATTGTATGTTTGAGTGTTGTGTGTTGTATGAGTGTGTCGTACGTGTGTTTGTGAGTTGCATGTGTTGTGTGTTGTATGAGTGTTGTGTGTTGTGAGTGCATTCTACATGTATTTGTGTTGAGTTGCACGTGTTGTGTGTATGTTGTATGCGTTATATGTTGCATGAGTGTGTTGTACGTGCATGTTGTGTTGTGCGTGATTTGCATGTGTTGTATGTGTTGTATGAGTGTGTTGTATGTGTATGTTGTGTTGTGAGGTGCATGTATTGTGTGTATGTTATATGAGTGTTGTGTCGTATGAGTGTGTTGTACGTGAATGTTGCATTGAGTTGCGTGTGTTGTGTGTGTTGTACGTGCATGTTGTGTTGAACATGAGTTGCATGTGTTGTACGTGAGCTGTATGAGTGTGTTGTTTGTGTATGTCATGAGTTGTATGTATCATGTGTATGTTATGTGAGTGTTGTGTGTGCATGTTATGTTGTGAGTTGCATGTGTTGTGTGTTGTATGAGTCTTGTGTGTTGTATGAGTGTGTTGCATGTGCATGTTGTATGTGAGTTGTGTGTTGTGTATGTATGAGTGCTGTACGAGTGCATTGTAGGTGCGTGTTGTATGTGAGTTACGTGCGCTGTATGTGTGTATGAGTGTGTTGTACGTACATGTGTTGTGAGTTGCATGTATTGGTTATGTGTTGCATGAGTGTGTTATAAATGCATATTGTGTTGTGAGTTGCATGTGTTGGGTATGTGTTGTATAGGTTGTGTGTGTTTGTGTGCATTGTGTGTTGTGAGTGTTGTATAAGTGCATTGTACATGCGTGTTGTGTTGTTTGTGAGCTGCATGTTGTCAGTGTGTGCCGTGTGAGAGGCGGGGCATCCACATGACTGCTCCTCAGCGAGTCCTGCCTTGCAGCCCCTTCTGAGCTTGTATCCTCCCGAGCAGCCTAGAAGCAGCAGAACGTTTGCCTCTGCCCCTCTCCAGGAGGCCTCAGCCAGAT
>NW_022312504.1:0-2124 GCF_002776525.5 Piliocolobus tephrosceles | reverse complement strand
TTCCCAGATGCCAAAAAAGCAGTGCTAGCAAACGGCTCCATGAGAGAGTAGTGTAACTCTGAGATGAATTCACACATCACAAAGCAGTTTCTCAGAAAGCTTGTTTCCAGTTTTTATCTGAGGATATTTCCTTTGTCACGATAGGATTCAAAGCGATCAGAAATGTCCCTTCTCAGATTGCACAGAAACAGAGCTAGCAAACGCCTCCATGAAAGATTGGTGTAACTCTGTGAGATACATTCACACATCACAAAGCAGTTTCTACGTTTCCTTTTTCACCGTCGACCTCAGTGCATTCCTGAATATCTCACTGCAAATTCCACGAGAATAGATTTAGCAAACTGCTCAATGAAAGAATGGTGTTACTCTGCGAAATCAACTCACACATCAGAAAGTGATTTCTCTGAAGGCTTCTCTCCAGTTTTTATCTGAGTATATTTCCTTTTTCACCATAGCACTCAATGCACTCGCAATATCCAATTGCAGATTAAACAAAAACAGTGTTAGTAAAATGTTCCATGAAAAGAAAGGTGTAACTCTGTGAGATTAATTCACACATCACTAAACGAAAGCTTCCTTCCTGTTTTTTTCTGAGGATATGTCCTACTAAAACATGGGCCTCCATGCGCTCCCGTATATCTCTTTGCAGACTCCGCAAAAACAGCGTTAGCAAACTTCCCAAGGAAAATAATTGTGTAACTCTGCAAGATAAATTCACACATCACAAAACAATTTCTCAGAACGTCTCTGTCCAGTTTTTATCTGAGGATATTTCCTGTGTCACCATAGACTTAAAAGTCACCCATAATATCCCTTCTCATTCTCCACAAACCCAGTGCTAGCAAACTGCTCCATGAAACAGTGGTGTAACTCCATGAGATGAATTCACAAATCACAAAGCAGTTTCTCAGAACGCTTCTTTCTAGTTATTTTCTGAGGATATTTCCTTTGTCACCATAGGCTTCAAAGCAATCAAAAATATCCTTTATCAGATTCCACAAAAACACAGCCAGCAAACTGCTCCATGAAAGAGTAGTGTAACTCTGTGAGATGATGTCACACATCACAAAGCAGTTTCTCAGAAAGCTTCTTTCAAGTATTTATCTGAGAATATTTCCTTTGTCACGATAGCATTTAAAGCAATCAAAAATATCTCTTCTCAGATTCCACAAAAACAGTGCCAGCTTTTCTCTACTTTTTATCTGAATATATTTCCTTTTTCACCATAGCCCTCAATGTGCTCACAATATCCCATTGCAGATTAAATGCAAACAGTGATAGTAAACTGCTCCATGAAATGAAAGGTGAAACAGTGTGAGATTAATTCAAACATCACAAAGCAGTTTCTCAGAAAGATTCTTTCCTGTTTTTATCTGATGATATTTCCTATTTAAACACAAGCCTCCAGGCCTTACCATATATCTCATTGCAGATTCTGCAAAAACAGTGTCAGCAAACTTCTCAAGGAATATTGTGTAGCTCTTCGAGATAAATTCACACATCACAAAGTAGTTTCTCAGAAAGCTTCTTTCTCGTTTTTATCTGAGGATATTTCCTTTGTCACCATAGGCTTCAAACTGATCCAAATATCACTTCTCAGATTCCACAAAAACAGTGCTAGCAAAGTGCTCCTTGAAAGAGTCGTGTAATTCAGTGAGATGAACTCACACATCACAAAGCAGTTTCACAGAAAGCTTCTTTCAAGTTTTTATCTGAGAAAATTTCCTTCTTCACCATCGGCCTCAAAGCCCTCACGAATATCCCATTGCAGACTCCACGAAACTACTGTTAACAAACTGCTCAATGAAAAAATGCTGTAACTCTGTGAGATGAATTCACACATCGTGAAGCAGTTTCTCCGAAGGCTACTATCCAGTTTTTATCTGAGGATATTTCCTTTTTCACCATAGCACTCAGTGCACTCGCAATATCCCTTTGCAGATTCCATGACAACAGTGTTCGTAAACTGCTACATGAAAAGAAAGGCGTAACTCTGAGAGATGAATTCACACATCACAAAGCAGTTTCTCCGAAAGTTCTCTCATAGTTTTTGTCTGATTATATTTTCCTTGTCACTGTAGGCTTCAAAGGGATCCAAAATATCACTTTTCAGATGCCATGAAA
>NW_022312503.1:0-1146 GCF_002776525.5 Piliocolobus tephrosceles | reverse complement strand
GCTCTGTCGCCCAGGCTGGAGTGCAGTGGCATAATCTCGGCTCACTGTAAGCTCCACCTCCCAGGTTCATGCCATTCTCCTGCCTCAGCCTCCCAAGTAACTGGGATTACAGGCACCTGCCACCATACTTGCCTAAGTTTTTACATTTTTTAGTAGAGATGGAATTTCACCGTGTTATCCAGGATGGTCTTGATCTCTTGACCTCGTGATCCACCCACCTCGGTCTCCCAAAGTGCTGCGATTACAGGCGTGAGTCACCGCATCCGGCCCTCAAGTTGAGTTTTCTAAACCAAATAAAATCTGACTCCCAGCACCAGAAAATGGGGAAAAGTGCCCTGATGCTCATGATGGTTACCTTGGTACCTGCGGCCATGGGGTACTGATGTGGAGAGCTACTCCTCCACCTCCACCAACCACCAAGCTCCAAAGCTCTGTGTTGGCTCAGAAAGGCCCTGCAATGGTCCTGACTGCATTGCCTCAGAGACATCTTGGAGTCTAGTCTCCATAAGCTCAGGCAAGTTTCCCTCCATATGGGGTGCTCTTGGGGTCACTCCCTCAGTTCATTGTAAGACACTGGCCACATCCCATTCCCTCTTCTCCAGGATAAGCCATCTCAATCTTCCTCAAGGATTCTTTTTTTCTTTTTCTTTTTTTGAGATGGAGTTTTGCTCTTGTTGTCCAGGCTGGAGTGCAATGGCACAGTCTCGGCTCACCGCAACCTCTGCCTCCCGGGTTTAAACAATTCTCCTGCCTCAGCCTCCTGAGTAGTTGGGATTACAGGCACATGCAACCACATCCGGTAATTTTTGTATTTTTAGTAGAGACAGTTTCACCTTGTAGGTCCTGCTGGTCTCCATTTCCTGATCTTGTGATCCGCCCACCTCGGCCTCCCAAAGTGTTGGGATTACAGGCTGAGCCACCGCGCTGGCCCCTCCTCTTCTTTTAGCATGTTGTGTTTTCAATTTTTTTTTTTTTTTTTCCTCAAGGAGTCCTCCCGCTGGGCCTCAGTCTGGGTCCTCAGTCTGAACTGGCCCTCACTGCATGGGTCACATTCTGCCACCACACATCACAAGCTTTCCCTCTGACCCTGGGTGCTTCTGGGGCAGGACAGTGTCCGTCTTTTCAGAATGTTCACATCTAACCCAG
>NW_022312499.1:3156-10125 GCF_002776525.5 Piliocolobus tephrosceles | reverse complement strand
TTAATCACACCCTTTGCTTGTCAGTTAAGACACCGTGGTGTACTCTCATTGCCTTTTAGCAATCTTTGCAACTTGCTGGACTTTTCCACCCAAATAGGAACAGTAGACCATGTGTACCGTGTGCCGGGCACTGTGCTAAATGCATTAGCTATTGAGTGGCCGGAGAGGGCGTCTGAGATGCCCCAGGTGTCTTCACACCCAGACCTGGGTCTGCCAGACCCTGAGGGCCCCGAGAGTCCTGACCAGATCCCCGAGGGCCAACTCAACATGCCTGGAATGACCATCGGTGCCAAGCGGGCCCTGGGCAGCTGGAGAAGGGCCATCACCTCAAATGTTCCACTACCTGGCTCCTCCTCTTTCCTCAGGGGTGGGAATCTGCCCACTGGGCACAGGTCCTCACACAAAGCCTGGTCCAGGAAAAACAGGACCACATTGTCAGGCGGCCTGTCCTTCCCCTCCCCACAATCTGTGCTCCGATTACAGAAATGATGGGCTCATGGGCAGAGACGTCAAGCAACAGAGAAAGAGAATAAAGTTGAAAATAAGAATCATTCTTCATCCTACACCTATACAGGGCTGTGTTTTAAGTAAATAAGTTCCTTGATTGTGTCTGTGAGGAGGCCTGAGGTCCTATAACTAAGGATGTTTTCTCGTTTTTTTTTTTTTTTTTTTTTTTTGAGATGGAGTCTCCCTCTGTCACCCAGGCTGGAGTACAGTGGCAAGATCTTGGCTCACTGGAGTCTGTGTTTCCCGGGTTCAAGCGATTCTCTTGCCTCAGCCTCCCAAGTAGCTGGGACTACAGGCGCACACCACCACGCCCGGCTAATTTTTCGTATTTTTCATAGACATGGGGTTTCAACTGTTAGTCAGGATGGTCTCAATCTCCTGACCTCATGATCTGCCTGCCTCAACCTCCCAAAGTGCTGGGATTACAGTCATGAGCCACTGTGCCTGGCCTGATCAGTGAAATTTTTGGTACCCCCTTAAACTTTATGCCTCGCTTGCTGGACCGTGATAATCCAGAGATGAGCGCCTCCGTCCCCTGCCTCATCCTAGTCCCGATCCTGCTGATAGGCCTCTGGTCTCTGCTTCTTGATGACATCTGGGGAAGTTTCCCTAGGATTTTGGTCACTTTGATTTATCATAACAGACTTACTAATAATGAATGGAATATGGCAGGGCCTGGTGGCTCATGCCTGTAATCCCAGCACTTTTAGAAGCTGAGGTGGGCAGATTATTTGAGGTCAGGAGTTCAAGACCAGCCTGGTCAACATAGAGCAACCCCGTCTCTACTGAAAACACAAGAATTACCTGGGCGTGCTGACACACGCCTATAATCCCAGCTACTCAGGAGGCTGAGGCAGGAGAATCGCTTGAACCTGGGAGGCGGAGGTTGCAGTGAGCTGAGATCACGCCACAGCACTCCAGCCTGGGAGACAGAGCGAGACTCTGTCTCAAAAAAACAAAAACAAAAAATGAATGGAATAGCTCATGTTTAGGTGTTACAAAATCCATGCCACACAAGTCTAAACTTTAACCTCACAGCCAGTTCCTGGATTAGTCCCTTTTCCAGCTCAAATTCAGCCTAAGCCTAGGGGGTCCTTAGTTGCGGGGGGGAACCACCTGCTCTTTTCCCCTCCCTTGTTCTTGTTTTTTCTCTGCTGGCTCCTGTGGGGTTGGGTGCATTCAGAGGTCGGGACAGGCTAAAGGTCTTCGGCTTTTTGGTTCTGTTGATGGGTGAGTTTCAAATACTAGCTTTCTCTTGTAGGATATTTCATTTATTTATTTGTTAAAAATATTTATTTAGAACACACCATTCATGCGCCAGACACTATTCCAGTCACTGGGGATAGGGTGATAAATGAGATAAATAAAAATACCTGCCCAGGTTAAGCTGCTATTCTAGGGAAGACAAAAAAGAAAGAAAATAAACATGTATTTAGCACATTAGAACGTTCCAAGTACTGTAAAAAAAAATAAAGCAGGCTGGACTCAGTGACTCATGTCTGTAATCCCTGCCCTCAGGGAGGTCGAGGTAGGCAGGTTGCTTGAGCTCAGGAGTTCGAGACCAGCCTGGGCAACATGGCAAAATCCTGTGTCTAAAAAAAAAAAATGTAGCTGGGTATGATAGCATGTGCCTGTGATCTCAGCCATTGGGGAGGCTGAAGTGGGAGGATTACTTGAGCCTGGGATGCGGAGGTTGGAGTAAGTCAAGATCACGCCATTGCACTCCGGCCTGTGTGACAGAGTCAGACACTGTCTGAAGAAAAAAAAAAGAGAAAGTAAAACAAGAAAGTAAACATGGGGGCAAGCTAGGAGGGGATGGGGATGGGAGCCTCCCTGAGCTCCCACAGTTCTTCCTGCCCCTCTCCTGTCTCCCTGGGCACGGGCCACCTGGGGCTTGTGGTTGTTTTGCGCCAACCTAATATCTTGTTCCTGCCAACAGTCGGAGGCCAACTGAGGCTTCTCTGTCCTCCACAGGGAAGAGCATTGGTCTAAACCTGCAGACACCATTGCAAAGGGGAGTCAGCTCAGGTAAACCAGCTGGCGAAGCATGATTCCAGCGTGGGGACACAGAGGCCGACACTTCTTGCTGCAGGTGATTTAATGTTGGGCCTCAATATTTCACTCCCCCTGTAAGAGTATGACACGTCCACATCCTTACCGGGGTCCGGGGGAGGGTGGAGAGACTTATCCATCCCATAGGTATTGCTTGTGGCTCGGTGATGTGCTTATGCCAAGAGGATTTTAACAGACACGGCACAGGCAGAAGCCTGGAATGTGTCGGCACTGCCAGGCCTGCCCTCTAATGCTCCTGATTTTTCCTACGAGATGAGCATGCCCCAGGGAACTTCGGCTCCGGCTACAGGATGAGAGGCGTGTGGAGGACGCAGAGTTCCAACCCTCAGCCTGGAGTCAAGCCCAGACTACATCAGCCTAAGCCCCGCCAAGCCACAGGTGCAGGGGTGAAAAGCAAATGCTAAGTGTCCATGACACTGACTTTCAAAGGGGTGCTTCATGTTATGTGGTCCATCCCAGCAACAATGAAGATATTTCTCTATCAGTCAGTCGGTAAATAATTATTGACGATGTGCTAGGAAGGTGGAGTGATCGGAGTAGATTGGGTCCCTATTCTCATGGAGCTTACTTTCTAGCGGGGAAGACAGATGATGGATGAATAAATATAAATTATTCTATTAGGTTGTTGCAGTAGTAATCCCGGTTTTTGCCATTAAAGGTAATGGCCATCAAAAGCAGGGAGGAGCCAGCACTGCAGTTCATTAAAACTAATGGCAAAAACTGCGATGACTTCTGCACCAATCTAATAGAATAAATTACGAGTGTGCAAAACGTTGCAATGGGAAATTTCCAAGTGCCGGGATAACATCTAGCTTCCTGGAGTCAGGAGATGGGGGTTTTCAACCTAACCAAGGTGAAGTCCAAGTGATGGGGGCAGGCTGGGGATGAAATTTCAGTGGAGACGCCAAGGATGAATGGTAATTAGAAAAGTGAACCCAGATGGTTGGGGAGAAGTGTTTCAGGCACAGAGAACAGCATGTTCAAAGGCCTATGGTGGGAGGACATCATGTGTTCATCGACCTGAGGGGCGACCAGCAGGCTGGAGCGGAACGGGTTCAGAGGAGGACGGGGAGCCGGGGAAAGGCACTCCACGCAGAGGGCACAGCAGGGGGAAAGGCCCGGAGTCAGGCCTGAGCCCGTAAGGTTTGAGGAAGTCACAGAGGCCTGTCTGGCAGGAAAGAAACCGCAGAGGGGAGACCATAAGGCCAGGGCAGAGGGCAGGGCCGTGCTGGGCACTGTGGGCTGTGGATGGGACCTGGCATTTATTCTTGGGTGAGGGGAACATGTTAGAAGGTTTTAAGGAGGGCAGGAACATTTGGGGATAATGTGTATTTTAGGAATCTCAACCAGGTAAATTCATAGTTCGGACGTTGGTAAGACTTCTGCACAAAGTGAAAGATGGTTTCTAGAGCTGTGAGATAAGATCATGGAAAAAAGAACAACTAAGTTTTTAAAGGTCATTTCAAATTGTGGATTTCCATCTTACAATTGAATATAAGTAGATTGCAAGGTTGATGGAAGGTAGAAAAGTTTCCTGACTTGTGTGAACAGAAAAGAAACATCAATTAGAAAGGAAACATTTATCTATTTACTTCCTCTGCAGTTTCCCTGACTGCTACATTTCATGAGAAGGGATTGTTTATGAGGGTCAAGGAGCCAGAGGCATGGGGAGGAGCTGGTGTTTTTGTTCGAGTCTGAAAGTACGGGACCTGGAGCCCACGGGAGGAACCGGTGCTACCACTGATGTCTTAGGGTCAAGGAGTTGAAGATCCCAGAGGAGCTGGTGCTGCTGTTCCAGTTTGAGGTTCGTGGAGCTGGAGACCCAGGGAGAAGATGGTGCCGCTGTTCCAACTTAAGGATCATGACGCGGAAGAGATAGACAGAAGCTGGTATTGCCACTGCTCAAAATTGATTGTGTTGGACCTGGAGCCGGGGGTGGAGCAGGTGCTACCTTTTCAGTCTGAGAGTCATTGAGCTGGAGGTCCAGGAAGGAGCTGGTGCTGCTATTCTAGGGTAAGGGTCATCGAGCTGTAGACCCAGGAAGGAGCAATGCTGTTGAAGTTTGAGGGTCTGGAACCTGGCGAACCAGGGAGGAGAGGTCATGTTGTAGTTCGAAGGTCGAGGAGTTGCAGACCCAGGCAGGAGCAATGTTGTAGTAAGAGAGTCTGGAAGCTGTCGACCCATGGAGGAGAGGTCATGTTCTAGCTTGAGGATCGTGGAGCTCCAGACCCAGGCGGGAGCAATGCAGTTGAAGTATGAGGGTCTGGAACCTGGCGACCCAAGGAGGAGATGTCATGTTCTAGGTTGAGGGTCCTGGAGCTCCAGACCCAGGAAGGGGTAATGTTGTTGAAGTTTGAGGGTCTGGAACCTGGCGACCCAGGGAGGAGAGGTCTTGTTTTCGTTTGAGGGTCATGGAGCTGCAGACCCAGGGAAGAGCAGTGTTGTTGTTGTAATAAGAAGTTTGGGAACCTGGTGACCCAGGAAGCAGAGGTCATGTTCTAGTTTGTGGGTCGTAGAGCTGCAGACCCAGGCAGGAGCAATGTTGTTGAAGTTCGAGGGTCTGGAAGCTGACGACCCCGGGATGAGAGGTCTTGTTGTAGTTTGAGGGTCGTGGAGCTGCAGACCCAGGCAGGAGGTAAGATGTTGAAGTTCGAGGGTCTGCAAGCTGACGACCCCGGGAGGAGAGGTCTTGTAGTTTGAGGGTCGTGGAGCTGCAGACCCAGGAATGAGCAATGTTGTTGAAGATCGAGGGTCTGGAACTTGGTGACCCCAGGGAGGAGAGGTCATTTTCTAATTTCAGGGTCGTGGAGCTACAGACCCAGGCAGGAGCAATGTTGTTGTAGTAAGAGGTTTGGGAACCTCGTGACCCAGGGAAGAGAGGTCTTGTAGTTTGAGGGTCGTGGAGCTGCAGACCCAGGCAGGAGCAGTGATGTTGTAATAAGAGAGTCTGTAAGTTGTCGAGCCAGGGAGGAGAGGTCATGTTCTAGTTTGAGAGCGGTGGAGCTGCAGACCCAGGCAGGAGCAATGTTGTTGTAATAAGAGAGTCCGGAAGATGTCGGCCCAGGTAGGAGAGGTCTTCTTCTAGTTTGAGGGTCGTGAAGTTGCAGACCCAGGCAGGACCAATATTGTTGAAGTTTGACGGTCTGGAACCTGGCGACCCAGGGAGGAGAGGTCTTGTTCTCATTTCAGGGTCATGGAGCTGCAGACCGAAGGAGGAGCAATGTTATTGTAGTAAGAGGTTTGGGAACCTAGTGACCCAGGAAGGAGAGGTCATGTTCTAGTTTGAGAGTCGTTGGAGCTGCAGACCCAGGCAGGAGCAATGTTGTTGAAGTTCGAGGGTCTGGAACGTGGTAACCCCAGGGAGGAGAGATCTTGTTGTAGTTTGAGGGTCGTGGAGCTGCAGACCCAGGCAGGAGGTATGTTGTTGAAGTTCGAGGGTCTGGAAGCTGACGACCCCGGGAGGAGAGGTCTTGTTATAGTTTGAGGGTTGGGGACCTGCAGACCCAGGCAGGAGGTATGTTGTTGAAGTTTGAGGGTCTGGAACTTGATGACCCGAGGGAGGAGAGGTAATTTTCTAGTTTGAGGGTCGTGGAGCTGCAGACCCAGGGAGGAGCAATGTTGTTGAAGTTCAAGGGTCTGGAACTTGGTGACCCCAGGAAGGAGAGGTCATTTTCTAGTTGGAGGGTCGTGGAGCTGCAGACCCAGGCAGGAGGTATGTTGTTGAAGTTCGAGGGTCTGGAAGCTGACGACCCCGGGAGGAGAGGTCTTGTTGTAGTTTGAAGGTCGTGGAGCTGCAGACCCACACAGGAGCAATGTTGATGTAATAAGAGAGTCTGGAAACTGTCGGCCCAGGTAGGAGAGGTCTTCTTCTAGTTTGAGGGTCGTGGAGTTGCAGACCCAGACAGGAGCAATATTGTTGAAGTTTGAGGGTCTGGAACCTGGCGACCCATGGAGGAGAGGTCATGTTCTAGCTTGAGGGTCGTGGTGCTCCAGACCCAGGTAGGAACAATGTTGTTGTAATAAGAGAGTCTGGAACCTGGCGACCCAGGGAGGAGAAGTCTTGTTCTCATTTGAGGGTCATGGAGCTGCAGACCCAGGGAGGAGCAATGTTGTTGTAGTAAGTGGTTTGGGAACCTGGTGATCCAGGAAGGAGAGGTCATGTTCTAGTTTGAGGGTTGTGGAGCTGCAGACCCAGGCAGGAGGAATGTTGTTGAAGTTCGCGGGTCTGCAAGCTGACGACCCCGGGAAGAGAGGTCTTGTTGTAGTTTGAGGGTCGTGGAGCTGCAGACCCAGGCAGGAGTTATGTTGTTGAAGTTCGAGGGTCTGGAAGCTGACGACCCCAGGAGGAGAGGTCTTGTTGTAGTTTGAGGGTCGTGGAGCTGCAGACCC
>NW_022312499.1:0-3146 GCF_002776525.5 Piliocolobus tephrosceles | reverse complement strand
GTTTGAGGGTCGTGGAGCTGCAGACCCAGGCAGGAGCAATGTTGTTGTAGTAAGAGGTTTGGGAACCTGGTGACCCAGGAAGTAGAAGTCATGTTCTAGTTTGAGGGTCGTGGAGCTGCAGACCCAGGCAGGAGCAATGTTGTTGAAGTTTGAGGGTCTGGAAGCTGACGACCCCGGGAGGAGAGGTCTTGTTGTAGTTTGAGGGTCGTGGAGCTGCAGACCCAGGGAGGAGCAATGTTGTTGAAGTTCGAGGGTCTGGAACTCGGTGACTCCAGGGAGGAGAGGTCATTTTCTAATTTGAGGGTCCTGGAGCTGCAGACCCAGGCAGGAGCAATGATGTTGTAATAAGAGAGTCTGGAAGCTGTCGACCCAGGGAGGAGAGGTCTTGTTCCAGTTTTAGGGCCGCGGAACTGTAGACCCAGGCAGGAGCAATGTTGTTGTAATAAGAGAGTCTGGAAGCTGTCAGTCCAGATAGGAGAGGTCTTCCTCTATTTCGAGGGTCGTGGAGCTGCAGACCCAGGCAGGAGCAATGTTGTTGAAGTTCGAGGGTCTGGAAGCTGACGACCCCGGGAGGAGAGGTCTTGTTGTAGTTTGAGGGTCGTGGAGCTGCAGACCCAGGCAGGAGCAATGTTGTTGTAGTAAGAGGTTTGGGAACCTGGTGACCCAGGAAGTAGAGGTCATTTTCCCTGTTTGAGGGTCATGGAGCTGCAGACCCAGGCAGGAGCAATGTTGTTGAAGTTTGAGGGTCTGGAACTTGACGACCCATGGAGGAGAGGTCTTGTTCTCACTTGAGGGTCATGGAGCTGCAGACCCAGGCAGGAGCAATGTTGTTGTAATAAGAGAGTCTGGAAGCTGTCGATCCAGGGAGGAGAGGTCATATTCTATTTTGAGGATGGTGGAACTGCAGACCCAGGCAGGAGCAATGTTGTTGTAATAAGAGATTCTCGAAACTGTCAGCCCAGATAGGAGAGGTCTTCTTCTAGTTTGAGGGTCGTGGTGTTGCAGACCCAGACAGGAGCAATATTGTTGAAGTTTGAGGGTCTGGAACCTGGCGACCCAGGGAGGAGATGTCTTGTTCTCATTTGAGGGTCATGGAGCTGCAGACCCAGGGAGGAGCAATGTTGTTGTAGTAAGAGGTTTGGGAAACTGGTGACCCAGGAAGGAGAGGTCATGTTCTAGTTTGAGGGTCGTGGAGCTGCAGACCCAGGCAGGAGCAATGTTGTTGAAGTTCGAGGGTCTGGAAGCTGATGACCCCGGTAGGAGAGGTCTTGTTGTAG
Source organism: Piliocolobus tephrosceles (assembly GCF_002776525.5). Taxonomy (NCBI): domain Eukaryota; kingdom Metazoa; phylum Chordata; class Mammalia; order Primates; family Cercopithecidae; genus Piliocolobus; species Piliocolobus tephrosceles. The sequence goes on along the minus strand of NW_022312499.1, from coordinate 1,869 downwards.
TTTGAGCGTCGTGGAGCAGCAGACCCAGGGAAGAGCAATGTTGTTGAAGTTCGAGGGTCTTGAACTTGGTGCCCCCCGAAGGAGAGGTCATTTTCTAGTTTGAGGGTGATGGAGCTGCAGACCCAGGGAGGAGCAACGTTGTTGAAGTTTGAGGATCAGGGAGCTGGTGACCCAGGGATGAATGGTCTTGTTCTAGTTTTAACGTGGTGGAGCTGCAGAGCCAGGGAGGATCCGTGTTATGTTGATTGTTGGGTTTCTGGAGACCCACGGAATAGCCGGTGCTTTCTTTCAAGTCTGAGGGTCATTGAGCTGGAGATCCAGGGAGGAACCGGTGTTGCTGTTCTAGGGAGGGCAGTGAATATGGAGACCCAAGGAGGAGCGGGTGCTGTTTTTCATGCCTGAGGCTTGTGGAGCTGGAGAACCAGAGAGGAGCTGGTGCTGGTGTTTAAATCTGTGGGTTCTGGAGCTGGAGTCCTGGGGGGCAGATGGTTTTGCTGTTGTCTGAGGGTCATGGGGCTTGAGGTACAGGTAGGAGCCGCTGCTGCTCTGCAAGTCTGAGGTTCGTGTAGCTGGAGAGCGGGGAGGAGGTAGTCTTGGTGTCTAGTGTGAGGGTGGTGGAGCTGTAGACCTGGAGAGGAGCTGGTGCTGCTGTGGAGTTTGAGGGTGGTGGAACTGGAGACCTAGGGAGGATCCAGTGCTACCGCCATTTAAGTCAGAAGGTTGTGGATCTGGAGTTTTGCGGAACGGCCCATGCTGCTGTTTAACTATGGAGAGGATCCAGTGTGTCAATTGAAGTTTGAGGGTTTGGAAGCTGGAGAACCAGGGAGCAGCCGGTGATGCCATTCTATTTTGAGGGTTGTGGATCTGGAGACCTGGGGACAGCCCGGTAATGCTGTTGTAGTTTGAGATTCATGGAACTGGAGACAGGGAGCGGAGCCGGTGTTGCTGTTGTCGTTTGAGGGTCATGGAGCTGGAGACTCAGGGAGGACTGGTGCTTTTCTAGTATGAGGGTTGTGGAACTGGAGACACGGCGGGGAGAGGTTGTTGCTGCTGTTCAGGTCTGAGGGTCATGGGGCTTGAGGTACAGGGAGGAGCCCGCTGCTGCTGTTCAAGTCTGAGGGTGGTGTAGCTGGAGAGCGGGGAGAAGGTAGTCTTGGTGTCTAGTGTGCGGGTGGTGGAGCTGTAGACCTGGGAAAGAGCTGGTGCTGCTGTGTAGTTTGAGGGTGGTGGAACTGGAGACTTAGGGAGGAGCTGGTGTTACCACCATTTAAGTCAGGGGGTCATGGATCTGGAGCTTTGGGGAACAACCCATGCTGCTGTTTAACTCTGGGGAGGATCTGGTGTATCTGTTGAAGTTTGAGAGTTTGGGAGCTGGATACCCAGGGAGGAGCTGGTGATGCCATTTTATTTTTAGGGTCGTGGATCTGGACACCTGGGGAGAGGCCGATACTGCTGTTGTAGTTTGAGGTTCTTGGAACTGGAGACAGGGGGAGGAGCCGGTGTTGCTGCTGTTCATGTCTAAGGGCTGTAGAGCTAGAGACCCAGGGAGAAGCCCGTACTACAGCTTTTTAAGTCTGAGGGTCATGGAGCCTGAGACCTGGGGAGGAGCCAGCGCTGCTGTTCAAATGGCTCCTCCCCGGTTCTCCACCTCCATGACCTTCAAACTAGGACAGCAGCAGCAGCTCCTCCTGGGGTCTCCAGCTCCACGACCCTCACACTAGAACAGCAGCACCGGCTCCACCCTGGGTCTCCAGATCCACGACCCTCACACTAGAACAGCAGCACTGGCTCCACCCTGGGTCTCCAGATCCACGACCCTCACACTAGAACAGCAGCACTGACTCCTCCCTGGGTCTCCAGCTCTACAAC
>NW_022312498.1:0-1265 GCF_002776525.5 Piliocolobus tephrosceles | reverse complement strand
TAGTTATTTCTTGCCTTCTGCTAGCTTTTGAATGTGTTTGCTCTTGCCTCTCTAGTTCGTTTAATTGTGATCTTAGAGTGTCAATTTTAGATCTTTCCTGCTTTCTCTTGTGGGCACTTAGTGCTATAAATTTCCCTCCACACACTGCTTTAAATGTGTCCCAGAGATTCTGGTATGTTGTATCTTTGTTCTCATTGGTTTCAAAGAACATCTTTATTTCTGCCTTCATTTCATTATGTACCCAGTAGTCATTCAGGAGCAGGTTGTTCAGTTTCCATGTAGTTGAGTGGTTTTGATTGAGTTTCTTAGTCCTGAGTTCTAGTTTGATTGCACTGTGGTCTGAGAGACAGTTTGTTATAATTTCTGTTCTTTTACATTTGCTGAGGAGTGCTTTACTTCCAATTATGTGGTCAATTTTGGAATATGTGCGATGTGGTGCTGAGAAGAATGTATATTCTGTTGACTTGGGGTGGAGAGTTCTATAGATGTCTATTAGGTCCGCTTGGTGCAGAGATGAGTTCAATTCCTGGATATCCTTGTTAACTTTCTGTCTCATTGATCTGCCTAATGTTGACAGTGGAGTGTTGAAGTCTCCCATTATTATTGTGTGGGAGTCTAAGTCTCTTTGTAAGTCTCTAAGGACTTGTTTTATGAATCTGGGTGCTCCTGTATTGGGTGCATATATATTTAGGATAGTTAGCTCTTCCTGTTGGATTGATCCCTTTACCATTATGTAATGGCCTTCTTTGTCTCTTTTGATCTTTGATGGTTTAAAGTCTATTTTATCAGAGACTAGGATTGCAACCCCTGCTTTTTTTTGTTCTCCATTTGCTTGGTAGATCTTCCTCCATCCCTTTATTTTGAGCCTATGTATGTCTCTGCATGTGAGATGGGTCTCCCGAAGACAGCAGACTGATGGGTCTTGACTCTTTATCCAGTTTGCCAATCTGTGTCTTTTAATTGGAGCATTTAGTCCATTTACATTTAAGGTTAATATTGTTATGTGTGAACTTGATCCTGCCATTATGATATTAACTGGTTATTTTGCTCATTAGTTGATGCAGTTTCTTCCTAGCCTCGATGGTCTTTACATTTTGGCATGTTTTTGCAATGGCTGGTACCTGTTGTTCCTTTCCATGTTTAGGGCTTCCTTCAGGGTCTCTTGTAAGGCAGGCCTGGTGGTGACAAAATCTCTAAGCATCTGCTTATCTGTAAAGGATTTTATTTCTCCTTCACTGATGAAACTTAGTTTGGCTGGATATGAA
>NW_022312494.1:0-5262 GCF_002776525.5 Piliocolobus tephrosceles | reverse complement strand
ACAGCGAGTGCACCTGTCTGATTCTTGCTTTGGAAGCTTCCTCTCAGGGGTGTACTCCACCCTGTGAGGTGTGGGGTGTCAGACTGCCCCTAGTGGGGGATGTCTCCCAGTTAGGCTACTCAGGGGTCAGGGACCCACTTGAGCAGGCAGACTGCCCCTTCTCACATCTCAGCTTCTGTGTAGGGAGATCCACTGCTCTTTTCAAAGCTGTCAGACAGAGTCGTTCGCATCTGCACAGGCTTCTGCTCCTTTAGCTGAGCCCTGTCCCCAGAGGCGCAGTCTACAGAGACAGGCAGGTTTTCTTGAGCTGCTGTGAGCTCCACCCCGTTCGAGCTTCCCAGCGACTTTATTTACCTACTTAAGCCTCAGCGATGGTGGGCGCCCCTCCCCCAGCGTCACTGCTGCCTTGTGGTTAGATTGCCGCAGACTGCTGTGTTAGCAAGGAGGGAGGCTCCTTGGGCGTGGGACCCTCCCGGCCAGGTGTGGGATATATTCTGCAGTGTGCCGGTGTTACAGCGCAGTATTGGGGTGGGAGTTACCCGATTTTCCAGGTGTTGTGTGTCTCAGTTCCCCTGGCTAGGAAAAGGGACTCCCTTCCCCCTCGTGCTTCCCAGGTGAGGCGATGCCTCGCCCTGCTTCAGCTCTCGCTGGTCAGGCTGCAGCAGCTGACCCGCACGGATTGTCCGGCACTCCCGAGTGAGATGACCCCAGTACCTCAGTTCAAAATGCAGAAATCACCAGTCTTCTGTGTTGCTCGCGCTGGGAGATGGTGACTGGAGCTGTTCCTATTCGGCCATCTTGCTCCGCCCCCCCCCCGTTTTAACCTTAAATCACCTTCGCACATGTCTCTTGCAAGGACAAAGTTGGGGGTAGGGTCACAGATTAACAGCATTTCAAATACAGAAGTAAATGGAGTCTCTTATGTCTACTTTCTTCTATATAGACACAGTAACAGGCTGATGTCTCTTTTTCCCACAGAGAAGTTTGGCATCTCTGTTTTTGTGGTGTCTGAGAAGGGATATTTAGGAGTGCATTGACACCAATTGTGGAAAAGTAGATATGCACAGATAAAAACTAGAAAGGAGCCTTCTGAGAAATTTCTTTGTCATGAGTGAGTTCATCTCCCAGAGGTAAACCACTCTTTTCATTGAGAAATTTGGAAACCCTCTTTTTGTTTAATCTATAAAGGAATATTTGGAGAACATAGAAGCCTAAGGTGAAAAAGGAAATAACCTCAGAGAAAAACTAGAAAGAAGCTTTGTGACAGAATGTCTTGTGATGGTTGACTTCATCTAACAAAGGTAAATCTTCCTTTTCATTGAGCAGTTTGGTAACATTGCTTTTGTGGGATATGCAAAGGGATATTCGGGAGTGCATAGAGGCCAAGGTTGAGAAAGCAAATGTCTTCAGATAAAAACTGGAGAGAAACTTTCTGATAACTCTTTTGTGATGTGTGCATTCATCTCATAGAGGTAAAGCTTTCTGCTGAGAGAGCAGTTTGGCATCACTGTTTTTGTGGTGTCTGAGAAGGGATATTTGGGAGCACATGGAAGCCAGTGGTGGAAAAGGAAATATCCCGAGATAAAAACTAGAAAGAAGCTTTCTGAGAAATTGGTTTGTGATGGGTGAATTCATCACACAGAGTTACACCTTTGTTTTCTTTTAGCTGTTTGGTAGCATCGTTTTTATGGAATCTGCAAAGGAATATTTGGGAGCTCCTAGAGGCCTAAGGTGAAAAAATAAAATTCTCCAGGTAAAAACTGGAGAGAAGCTTTTGGAGAAAATATTTTCTGATATGTGCATTCATCGTATATTGCTAAAAGTTACTCTTGAGGGAGGACTTTGGCATCACTGTTTTTGTGTTGTCTGAGAAGGGATATTTAGGTGTGTATTGAAACCTATGGTGACAAAGGAAATATCCTCAGACTAAAAACAAAAAGAAGCTTTCTGAGAAACTGCTTTGTAATGTGTTAATTCATCTCAAAGTGTTACATGACACTTTCCACGGATCAGTTTGGTAGCACTGTTTTTGGGGAATCTGAGAATTGATATTTTGGATCACATTAAAATCTATGGTGATGAAGAAATAACCTCAGATATAAACTAGAAAGAAGTTTTCTGAGAAAGTTCTTTGAGATGTGTGAATTCGTCTCACAGGGTTACACCTTTCTTTTCATGGAGCAGTTTGCTAACGCTGTTTTCATGTAATCTGTAATGGCATATCCAGAGCGAATTGAGGTCTATAGTGAAAAAGGAAATATCCTCAGATAAAAGTAGAAAGAAGCTTTCTGAGAAACTGCTTTGTGATCAGTGAATTCTTCTCAAAGAGTTACACCTTTCTTTTCATCAAGCAGTTTGATATTACTGTGTTTGAGGAATCTGCAACGGAATTTTCAGGAGCTCATAGAGGTCTATGGTGAAAATGGAAATATCTTCAGATAAAAATTGGAGAGAAGGTTTTTGAGAAACTGTTTTGTGATGTTATCTCATAGAGATAAACCATTCTGTTGATATAGCAGTATGGTCTCAATGTTTTTTTTGGTGTCTGAGAAGGGATATTTGAAGCACATTGATGCTGAGGGTATAAAAGTAAATATATACAGTTAAAAACTGGAAAGGATCTTTCTGAGAAATTTCTTTGTGGTGAGTGAATTCATCTCCCAAAGGTAAACCATTGTTTTCATTGAGCAGTTTGATTACCCAGTTTTTGTGGAATCTACAAAGCAATATTCAGAGCGCAGAGAAGCCTATGGTGAAAAAGGAAATACCCTCAGATTAAAACTAGAAAGAAGCTTTCTGAGAGACTGTCTTGTGATGGGTGAATTCATCTCACAGTGTTAAATCTTTCTCTTCATTGAGGAGTTTGGTAACAAAGTTTTTTTTGGAATACAGAAAGGGATATTAGAGAGTGGATAGTTGCCAATGTTGAAAAAGGAAATATCTTCAGATTGAAATTGGAGAGAAATTTTGTGATAACTCTTTTGTGATGCATGCATTCATCTCATAGAGGTAGAGTTTTCTGTTGGGAGAGCAGCTTGGCATCACTGTTTTTGTGGTGTCTGAGGAGGTATATTTGGGAGTGTATGGAAGTCGATGGTGGAAAAGGAAATATCCTGAGATAAAAACTATGAAGAACCTTTCTGAGAGATTTCTTTGTGATGGGGGAATTCATCACAGAGTTCCACCTTTGTTTTCTTTGAGCAGTTTGGTGGCACTGTTTTTATGGAATCTGCAAAGGGATGTTCGGGAGCTCCTAGAAGTCTATGATGAAAAAGGAAATAACATCAGATAAAAACTGGAGAGAAGCTTTTTGAGAAATGGTTTTCTGATGTGTGTATTCACCTCATAGAGTTTAATCTTTTTGCTGATTGAGCAGTTCAGCATCACAGTTTTTGTGGTACCTGAGAATAATTATTTGGGAGCACATTGAAGCGAATGGTGAAAAAGGAAATATCATCAGATATAAACTATAAAGAAGCTTTCTGAGAAACTACTTTGTGATGGGTGAATTCATCTCAGAGAGTTACACCTTTTTTTTCATTGCGCAGTTTGCTAGCACTGTATTTGTGGAAACTACAAAGGGATATTTGGGAGTGCATAGAGGCCTCAGGCGAAAAAAGAAAATTCTTCTGGTAAAAATGGGAGAGAAGCTTTTAGAGAAACTCCTCTGTGATTGGTGCATTCATCTCATAGGGCTAAATATTTCTGTTAAGGGAACACTTTGGCATCACTGTTTTTGTGGTGTCTCAGAAGGGATATTTGGGAGTACATTGAAGCCTACGGTGGAAAAGGAAATATCCTCAGATAAAAGCTAGAAAGAAACTTTCTGAGAAACTACATTTGGATGGGTGAATTTATCTGAAAGAGATATGCTGGTGTTTTCATTGAGCAGTTTGATGACACTGTTGTGGAATCTGCAATAGGATATTTGGGAGTGCATTGAAGCCTATGGTGACAGAGGAAATATCCTGACACAAAAACAAAAAAAAACTTCTGAGAAACTTCTTTGTAATGTGTGATTTCAACTCTCACATTTACACCTTTATTTTCATTGAGCAGTTTGCAAACACTCTTTTCATGGAATCTGCAAAAGGATATTCACTAGGGCATTGAGGCCTATGGAGAAAAAGGAAATAACCTCAGACAAAAAGTAGAAAGATTTCTGAAAAACTGCTTTGCGATTTGTGAATTCATCTCACAGATTTACACCATTCTTTCCATGGAGCAGCTTGGTAGCACTGTTTTTTAGGAATCTGAGAAGGGATATTTTGGATCACATTGAAGGCTATTCTGATAAAGGAAATCTCCTCAGATAAAAACTAGAAAGAAGCTGTCTGAGAAACTGCTTTGTGATGTGCGAATTCATCTCATATAGTTATACCTTTCTATTCATGGAGTCGTTTGCTAACACTGTTTTCGTGGAATCTGCAAAGGGATATTTGGGAGTGCTTTGAGACCTATGATGAAAAAAGAAATATCCTCAGATTAAAACTAGAATGAAGCTTTCTGAGAAACTGCTTTGTGATGTGTGAATTCATCTCACAGAGCTACACTGTTCTTTTCATTGAGCAGTTTGCTAACACTGTTTCCTTGTAATCTGCAATTTGATATTTTGGAGCACATTCAGGTTTAGTGTGACAAAGAATATCCTCAGACAAAAATTAGAAAGAAGCGTTCTGAAAAACTGCTTTGTGATTTGTTAGTTTATCTCACAGGGTTACATGATTCTTTACATGGAGCAGTTTGTTAGCACTGTTTTTTTGGAATCCGCCAAGGGATATTCGGGACCTCCTAGAGGGGTGTGGTGAAAAAGGAAATAACTTCAGAGAAAAACTGGAGAGAAGCTTTTCGAGAAATGGCTTTTGATGTGCTTACTCATCTCATAGAGTTTAACTTTTTGTTGATTGAGCAGTTTGGCGTCACTGTTTTGTGGTATCTGAGAGGATATATTTGGAGCATGTTGAAGCCTATGATGAAAAAGGAAATACCCTCAGATGTAAACTAGAAAGAAGCTTTCTGAGAAACTACTTTGTCATGGGTGAATTCATCTCACAGAGTTACAACTTTCTTTTCATTGAGGAATTTTGTAGCACTGTTTGAGTGGAATATGCAGAGGGATATTTGGGAGCACAAACTGGCATAAGGTGAAAAAAGAAAATTCTTCATTTAAAAACTGGAGGTAAGCTTTCTGAGAAACTCCTTTATGATGTGCGTTTTCATCTCATATAGCTAAACGTTTCTGCTGACCTAAACGTTTCACTT
>NW_022312493.1:0-2103 GCF_002776525.5 Piliocolobus tephrosceles | reverse complement strand
GCCGCAGACTGCTGTGTTAGCAAGGAGGGAGGCTCCGTGGGCATGGGACCCTCCCGGCCAGGTGTGGGATATATTCTCTGGTGTGCCGGTGTTACAGCGCAGTATTGGGGTGGCAGTTACCCGATTTTCCAGGTGTTGTGTGTCTCAGTTCCCCTGGCTAGGAAAAGGGACTCCCTTCCCCCTCGCGCTTCCCAGGTGAGGCGATGCCTCGCCCTGCTTCAGCTCTCACTGGTCAGGCTGCAGCAGCTGACCCGCACGGATTGTCCGGCACTCCCGAGTGAGATGACCCCAGTTCCTCAGTTGAAAATGCAGAAATCACCGGTCTTCTGTGTCGCTCGCTCTGGGAGATGGAGACTGAAGCTGTTCCTATTCAGCCATCTTGCTCCGCCCCCCCCTTTTTTTTTTTTTGAGAAGGAGTCTTGCTCTGTCACCCAGGCTGGAGTACAGCAGCACGCCTCAGTTAATTGCAAGCTCAACCTCCCAGGTTCAAGCGATTCTCCCACCTCAGGCTCCTGAGTAGCTGGGATTACAGGTGTGTGCCAACACAGCTAATTTTTGTGTTTTTAGTAGAAACAGGGTTTCACCATGTTGGCCAGGCTGGTCTCGAACTCCTGACCTCAGGTGATCTGCCTGCCTCGGTCTCCTAAAGTGTTGGGATTACAGGCATGAGCAACCACGTCTGGCCTATAATTATTCTTCACAACACTTATCAGCAATAGTATTAATTATATGTGTCATTAATTGTTCAATGTTTGTCTGTTTTACTAGAGTGTGAGCTCTGAAAGGACAGGAGCTTACCACAAATAGCTACAAATTACCTATACACATTCTAGGTACTGTTCTAAGCCCTTCAGATACAGCCTGCCCACTCAGAACTTCCATTCTGGTTCTAGGGATGGGGATAAAGGGAATTGCTACCTAACACTGTGATCAGAAAAAGTCTCTCAAATACAGTTTCATGCAAACAGAGACTGAAAGCAGGGAAGGACCATATCGTGTAACCCTCTGGGAGGAAAGGCAATTAAAGAAGAGGAAATGGAAAGTGCAAACGTTTTGAGGGCTGGAACATGCTTGGTATATTCAAGAAACAGGAGGAAGACCAATGCAACTGTTGCAGAATAATCCCGTGAGAGAGTGGTGAAAGATGAAATCAGAGAGGCAGCAGGTGGCCCTAGCTTTCACTCTGAGTGCGACGGGAAGCTATTTTAAGCAAGGGGAGAAAGACAGAGAGAGAGAGAGAGAGAGAAGAGAGAGAGAGAGAATTGAGAGGTATGTGACTGGGAGGCATATGACTCAGGAGTTGGGTTTTGTTCACTGAAAGTCTGAGATGTGTATTAAGAATCCAGCTGAGATGTAAAGTTGGGTTGAGGTATGTGGAATACAGAAGAGAGGTCTAGCAGAAGATAGAAACCTAGGAGCTATCAGTGTAAATTGCATTTAACACAATGAGCCTTAGTGAGGTCTTAGAGAAGTCTCTAGTGAGGATGGTAAACCAGGAAAAGAAAGCAGAGGGCTGGGTCTGGGGCCGTTGATGTTCAGATGTCTGAGATCTGAGCAGGGACCAGGAGAAACAACCAAGAAGGAGTGGCCAGTGATGTAGAAGGAGACTCAAGAGAAAAGAGCAACCTGGAGGCAAATCATAAAGACTTTCAGGAAGAAGGGAAGGACAAACATTGTCAAATGTTTCTGAGAGACTGAGTAAGATGAAGATCGAGAATTGATGATTGGGCTTTGCAACATGGAGGTTATTGGCAACCTAGATAAGGGCTGTTTGGTGAAGTGATGGGCACAAAAGCCCAAAGGATTGAGTTCAAGATGGAAAAAGAAAGTGGAGACCATTCTGCAAAGGAGAGCAGAGAAATGTGTGGAAACTAGAAGGAAGTGAAGGGTCAGGAAAGGATTTGTGTTTTGTATTGGATGGAAAAGGTCAAGAAGAGAGAGAAAATTTGGTGGTGCAGGAGACAGTGTGGCTGACTGATCAATGACCTCGGTATTGAAAAAGAGAATGAGGACCTAGGGTTCAAGGAGAAGGGCTGGCCTGCTGCTTGAATAAAGGTTCAGAATAGTTAGAGAGTGAGATTTAATAAGGGGTGAGGGTTTTTT
>NW_022312492.1:0-7227 GCF_002776525.5 Piliocolobus tephrosceles | reverse complement strand
GTCAATCTGAAGAGACCAAGATTTACCTGGTCGCACCTGTGGAACGCCCCTGACACGCCCATGCCCCACCTATTGCCCTCCCACTCCTAGAAAAGCCGCTCTCCTCCATTAAGCCACGCGGACTTCCCAGTTTCTTGTTGCTGTCGGAACTGTCGGAACTCCGTCCGAGAGCTTGGGGGAGGGGAACTCTGCCGGCCTTCTTTGCCGGAGGCCGACAGACTTCTTCTCCACACCTTGGGTTACTAAAATAAACTTGTAGTTTTGCGCCTGACCTTTGCCTACTTGCTGGTTCTTTTGCTCGCTCTGGTGGTCTTAGAAAAACAAGACAGGTGGTGCCGAAACCCGGGAGGAGACCCCTCCTCAGGGCCCCCAGGGTCCGGGGAGCCTCCTCCTCCTCGTTCCACGCCGCGGACGGACCAGGACCTGAGACCCGCTTCACTCACTCTCACGGCCTCTCTGGGGTAAGTGCCCTTGTCTCCTCTTTACCACCCTCGGCCAAAATCCTGCGCAGGTCCGAGGTCCATTTTGAGCCACCAAGTGGCTTGGAAGCCACCACGTGGCTTCGGAGAGCCTTGCAGGACGGAGACGTCCGCCTGAAGGTACCCTCCACTTTGGCTTCAAGAGCCTCCAGTCTGTCTCTGCTGGTTCCAAAGGACGCTTTGAAGCCAGGCAGAGATCCACTTCCATTTCCATTGTGTTCATTGTGTGTCGGTAAAGAGGAAACAAATGGGAAACCCCCAGTCCAAATTTCCAAAGAGCACCCCCTTAGGGTGCCTCCTAGCCAATTTAAAAACCTTACAGCTTGAACAAGAACTTAGGAGGAAGCGGTTAATTTTCCTTTCCACTGTGGCGTGATCGACCTCAGCAATTTCTGCCAGCGGCTAGGCAAGTGGTCCGAAATTTACATACAAGGCTTTTGGGCCTTAGGCTCTCGTCCCTATACTCCTTCTCTCCCTGCTCTCCCCACCCCCTCCCTTCCTGCCCAGACTCCTCCTTCCTCCTCCTTATCTACTAGTAATTCACTCAGTCCCGTGCCTCCTTCGGGGCCCCCAACTGGCTGTCTTGAGTCCCCTATCTCTGCCCACACCCCCCTACAGTGTTAGCGCCTTTGCGAGAGGTGGCTGGGGCGGAGGGGTTTGTCAGAGTACATGTCCCTTTTTCATTGGCCGATCTTTCCAAAATTGAGAAGCGTTTAGGTGATCTCTCAGCTAATCCTACCATCTACATAAAGGAATTTAGATACCTTTGTCAGGCCTATGACTTAACTTGGCATGACCTCCAGGTTATCCTAACCTCCACCCTAAACCTGGAGGAGCAAGAGCGCATCCTAGCGGCCGCCAGGCAGCATGCCAACCAACTACATTTAACTGATGCCGCCATCCCACTAGGGGAGCAAGCAGTCCCCTCGGCAGACCCAGACTGGAACTACCAAGCAAACCAGCCTGGGCGCCATAGGCGAGACCTAATGGTCCAGTATTTGTTGGCTGGTATGCAAGCAGCCTCAAACAAAACTGTAAATTTTAACAAATTAAAAGAAATTATTCAAAATCCAGAAGAAAATCCAGCCGCATTCTTAAATAGGCTGACTAAGGTTCTGACCCAGTATACCCGGTTAGATCCGGCCTCCCCCACAGGGGCCACCATTTTGGCGTCTTATTTCATTTCTCAATCAGCTCCTGACATTCGTAAAAAACTTCAAAAGGTAGAGGATGGTCCTCAGGCACCAATACAAGACCTAGTTAAATTAGCCTTTAAGGTCTATAACTCCAGAGAGGAGACGGCTGAGGCGGTGCGACAAGCACGCCTTAAACAGAAGGCCCAGCTCCTAGCAGCGGCTTCACAGCCCAGTCGTAACCCCAGACCAGAGAGCACATACCCCACAGACTCCAAGGCCACGAAAGGAGCCTGCTATAAGTGTGGCAAGGCGGGACACTATGCCAACAGGTGTCCGCAGGGTCCCCGAGTCCCAACGCAGCCTTGCTATAAGTGCAAGGCATCAGGACATTGGGCCAGTGAATGTCCTAACCCTCATCCACCAGCAACCCCGTGCCCTGCTTGCCAGCAGAAAGGACACTGGAAGTCGGATTGCCCCACCCTGAGAACAGGTGCCGCGCCTCTACGTGACCCCCTTTCCCAGGATCCTGGGAGCTCCTTCCAGCTCCTACATCTGGACGACGATGACAACTGAAGGTGCCGAGACTCGGGGACCCCCATCACCCTCGCCGAGCCATGGGTAACTCTCCTGGTAGTGGGTAAGACAATTAATTTTTTAATAGACAGCGGGGCTACCTATTCTGTTTTGCCATCCTTCTCTGGACCTAGCCTTCCATCCAATATCTTTGTAGTAGGGGTAGACGGAAAGCCATCCACTCCACGAAAAACTCCACTCCTTAATTGCTGCCTGGCCAACAACTATTTTGCGCACTCGTTCCTCATTATACCCTCATGCCCTACCCCCTTACTAGGCCGAGACATCCTGAGCACCTTAAAGGCCTCCATACACATCCCCACCAACCCATCCACTCCCCTTCAACCCTCTCATGACCTGTTGCTCATGCTTTGTGCAGGCGCACATGCTCCTCCTATGTCGCCCCCACCCCCCATCTTCCCTATTTCTGTACACCCTCAAGTGTGGGACACTTCCACCCCGGTCATAGCTGCCCACCACCCACCAGTTCTTGTCAAGCTCAAAGATCCTACTCGTTTCCCAAACCGCCCCCAATTCTCTCTCTCCCCGACACATCTACAAGGTTTAAAGCCAATTATCACGCGACTACTTAGCCAACATATCCTTGTCCGCACACATTCCCCTTGTAACACTCCAATACTTCCAGTTAAAAAGGCAGATGGAACGTATAGGTTAGTACAGGATCTTCGGCTAGTCAATGAAGCCACCCGTCCCACGCACCCTGTAGTTCCCAACCCCTACACCCTTCTGTCCCATATCCCTACCAATTCTACTTATTTTACTGTGCTAGACCTTAAGGATGCCTTCTTTACCATACCCCTACACACAGACAGCCAGTTCCTGTTTGCCTTCACATGGGAGGACCCAGACACACATACCTCCACTCAACTGACATGGACAGTCCTCCCACAAGGGTTCCGGGACAGCCCCCATTTCTTTGGTCAGGCCTTAGCGAAAGACCTTGCCTCCTGCCCTCTCACTAATAGCAAAGTTCTGCAGTATGTAGATGATCTCCTAATCTGTTGCCCTACCAAACAAGACTCTCTTCTAGACAGTGCAACTCTCCTCAACCATTTAGGCTCATTAGGTTATAGAGTATCTAAACACAAGGCCCAAATTTCTTGCCAAACCGTCATATACTTGGGAATTGAAATCACCCCAACAACCCGGTCACTAACTACCGACCGCATGGCCCTAATACGTAGCCTTCTTCCCCCTCAAGATGCAAAAGAAATTCAATCTTTCCTAGGTCTAATAGGTTTCTTCAGACATTGGATCCCCAATTTTGGAATCCTAGCCAAACCTTTATACGCCGCAGTTAAAGAAACCCCACATGGGCCTTTGTCCAACCCCAAATTAATCTCGACTCATTTCACCTGCTTAAAAGCTTGCCTTCTCTCACAACCCACTCTCTCACTGCCTGATTTCCAGCGTCCCTTCCAACTCTTTACAGATGAAAGGCAGAAAGTGGCAGTTGGTCTCTTAGCCCAGCCTGTCGGTAACACCCACCGTCCTGTGGCCTATCTATCCAAACAGCTAGACCCAACTGTACAAGGCTGGCAACCCTGTCTGCGTGCGTTAGCAGCGGCAGCCTGCCTGACCCAGGAAGCAAAAAAGCTCATTAGAGGCAGTAATCTAACGGTCCTCTCCACACACCGTCTTCAGGATCTCATCTCTCATAAAAGTATTAGCCACTTAACTCCATCCCGGCTCCAACTTTTTCATCTCTTATTCATAGAAGACCCCACTGTTACTTTAGAAGTTTGCTCCTCTCTAAATCCAGCCACTTTACTGCCAGATTCTCTTAAACCACCCCATACTAAACATTCTTGTCCTGAGGTCCTGGAGGCTCAACCCCCCAGCCACCTACACTTGCATGACCAGCCCCTTCAGAATGCACAACTAACCTTATTTGTGGATGGCAGCTCCTTTATCAACCCCCAAGGAAACAGGCAGGCAGGATATGCAGTAGTTACCTCCTCTGCAGTTTTAGAGGCAAAACCCCTACCACAAGGGACCACATCACAGCAGGCAGAACTCACTGCACTGACCAAGGCACTCCTACTATCAAAAGGAAAAACAGTAAACATATACACAGATTCTAAATATGCTTTTCTAATCGCACACACCCATTCAGTCATCTGGAGAGAGAGAGGGTTTTTAACCACCAGCGGTACCCCTATTATTAACAAAAACCAAATACTCAAACTACTAGATGCACTGTCAGCACCTTCCAAGGTAGCCATTATACATTGTAAAGGGCACCAAACTTCATCTGACCTGGTAGCAGCTGGCAACAATTTCGCTGACGTCACTGCCAAGTCAGCCGCCAGATTTTCCACCCCTAAGCCTCCTTCTGTCTGTTTTCTCTCCCCCCAATATGCCCCTAACTACACTCAGGAAGAAAAGGCTAAGCTATTACAAAATCCAACAGCCAAACTAACTACAGGTGACTGGATATATATTGATAACAAACTAGTTATTCCTGAAACACAACTCCATACCATTCTAACAGACATACATAACTCTTTACATATAGGACCCAAAGCTTTATACAATTTTCTAAATCCCCTCCTCCACTGTCCAACACTACAAAAACACTTACTGACAATCAACCAGCAGTGCTCTACCTGTCTAAAGGCAAATCCTCAAGGCGCATTGCGTAATCCCCATCCCAGCCACCAACTCAGAGGACACCAACCAGGTGAAGATTGGCAAATTGATTTCACACATATGCCAAAACATAAAAAATTCAAATACCTCTTAACCCTTGTGGACACTTTTTCAGGGTGGATAGAGGCCTATCCTACCACAGGAGAAACCGCTAACATTGTTGCCTCTATACTCACTGAACATATTATTCCTAGGTTTGGTCTCCCGGTCACTCTTCAATCCGACAATGGTCCAGCATTCATCTCTAAGGTAGTCCAACAGGTGGCATCCCTCCTACACATCACCTGGAAACTCCACATCCCTTATAGGCCTCAGTCTTCTGGTAAGGTAGAAAAGGCTAACGGACTCATCAAACAACAGCTCACCAAACTCTCAATCGAAACCCAGCAGTCGTGGGTAACCCTCCTTCCCTTAGCCCTGACCCGGCTGCAGGCAGCACCTCGAAGCCCAACAGGCCTCAGTCCGTTCGAATTAGTCTACGGACGGCCCCTAACCCTCCAGCAAATACCTTCCCTGCCAGCCCCTTTGGCGAACTACCTCCCATATCTCACTCTTCTCAGACAACTCCTAAGACAGCACGCTGAGTTAGCACACCCTCCTCCAACAGATGCCTACAACCCACATCTCTCCCTCAGTCCCGGAGACCAAGTATACATAAAAGATATCCAAGCCAAAGACTTACAGCCCAGGTGGAAAGGTCCATACATTGTCCTCCTGTCTACACATACAGCAGCAAAACTCCTAGGACACACGCATTGGATTCATATTTCCCAGCTAAAAAGGGCCCCCACCGAGAATAATCAGTGGACATCAGTTCAACTTTGCCCCACTCGCCTCAAACTTACAAAGCTTCCTTGACTATCTCATGCTCCCCGACCCCTGGCACCTAGCCTGCTTTCTCAACATCCTCTACATAAACCTATCAGACTTTCAATACATAGCCCCAGATCCATATCTACCTCCGGACAATAGTCCAGAGCAGTGGTTCTCCCGTCTTCTAACTATCATCGAACATCTTCAGTGACAAGGGACACTGCAACTACACTGAAAATGTAGTCTCAGTTTACATTTATATTGCTGTCGCACTCATACACTCAGACCTTTGCTAGTCCGCCTACTGTATGGCAGTTATTTTTTTAATCACTGAAACTTGGCCACAAGACAGCCGAACACACTCAGTAGCTCATAGTTCTGCCAGTTGTCTTCCTTAAGGCTGTCAAACTTCTCTCCGCACAATAGAGGCCCCTTCTCATGGCTCACACTTATCCGCCAAAGGCCAAACTTAACCTACACTGTGAATATAACTAATCTCTCCCACAGCTTCCTCTGTGAGGCTTTAGAAGGCCCCCACCTAGTGGCAGCCCCCCCCCGCCCATGGCCTTCAACACAACTGGTCTCTCTCTCTAAAACTCTTAACCATACAGCCATTAATTGATCCCTCTATGTCCCCGTGTCCTTGGTCCCCAGTCTAACTTTATACAGCCAGGCAGAGGTAGCAGAGCTTTTCCAACAACTTTCTATGCTACTACGCCACTTTCATCAAAAACAGGCTGTTTTCCTCCCTCTAGTTATTGGAATCAGCTGAAGGACTGGCCTCCCTGCAGCGCCGAACTACCTCAATAGCCCAAGTAGCTGCCCAAAATAGGCGAGCTCTGGACTTGCTTACAGCTGAAAAAGGAGGCACTTGTCTCTTCCCTGGAGAAGAGTGCTGCTATTATGTTAGCGAGTCAAGCCTAGCAGACACTAACATTCAAACCCTCAATAAAATACAAGCTGAAATACAGAACCTTAATACCTCAACCTTGCTGGGACCTTCCTTCTGGGTTTTGCCCATATTCCAACAAATGCTTCCATTTCTTATTCTTATACTAATACTGTGCCTTATTTTATTTTTCATCCGTGCGTCCAAATACCAACCATAGGCTCCGACTTTAACAACGCCCCTTAACAGCAGGAAGTAGCCAGACAGACCACGGCGCCCCTTTATCACTATTATCAATAAAAGGTTGGACTGTTTGGATGAACGGAGGCAAGATGGTGCACATCCGGGTTCTTCATCCCCCCTCCCAACTTTTCCCGCGCGGAGGCAAGATGGTGCACATCCAGGTTCTTCATCCCCCCTCCCAACTTTTCCCGCGTGCGCGAAAATGCAGCCGGCGCCCAGGGAGGGTGCAGACCAACTGGGCATGCGCCAGGTGATGTCAATCTGAAGAGACCAAGATTTACCTGGTCGCACCTGTGGAACGCCCCTGACACGCCCATGCCCCACCTATTGCCCTCCCACTCCTAGAAAAGCCGCTCTCCTCCATTAAGCCACGCGGACTTCCCAGTTTCTTGTTGCTGTCGGAACTGTCGGAACTCCGTCC
>NW_022312490.1:0-1915 GCF_002776525.5 Piliocolobus tephrosceles | reverse complement strand
TAAATCAAAGAATCTCTATCATGACCAGCTTTGAGGCCTCCTGCAGTGTATCTCTCACATGATCCTGTTCTCATGCTGAGGAGCCTGTGGTCCCTGTGTGGTGATTAGACAGTGGACTGTTATGGGTGTAGGTGAATTGGCTTATTTTGCCTGTCCCTGTCTGATTTTATTGCAGGAATTACAAACCAAGAAGAGGAAGAAGACCAAGGCCCACCATGCCCCAGGTAACTCTGAGCAATTGAGAACAGCTAAATCTGTGTCGACACCTGGAGACTCCTGGTTCAGGGAAAACAGAGTGGGCTGACATTATTGATTACATCTTTTTATCCAAGCCTGAATTATTCCTACTAACATTGCTGTTGGTTTTCATTGCTGTAGATATTTAGGTTCCCATTTCTTCTCCCCTTATCATTTACTAACCTCCTGTAGGTGGACCATACTTTGAAAGCTGTATTCTCATGGTGACTGCTTGGAAACTTGAGCACATTTGATGGAAAATTATTGATCACAGCCTTTTCATGATCACTGTATGCTGTGTGTCCCGAGGGCACTAACTCAGTGTGTCCTGTTACTCCCTCATCAGTGTGTCACCTGGACAATTCACCAAGCACTCTCTCTCTCTCTCTCTCTGCCTCTGTCTCTCTGTCTTTCTCTTTCATCCTTTTCCATTTGGCCCTATTCTGTCCCAAAGTGAAGGCAATAATTTGTGACCTCATTCATGGATCTATCATTTTTCTTTCTTGACCAGTTCCTTATGCTACTCGTGAAATCTAGTTGGGGATCTGTTGTGTCTGATTTCTCCTGACTTATTCTTTACTTTTTCTGCTTTTCAAGACTCAGCAGAGAGCTGCTGGAGGTAGTAGAGCCTGAAGTCTTGCAGGACTCACTGGATAGATGTTATTCGACTCCTTACAGTTGTCTTGAGCTTCCCGAGTCATGCCATCCCCATGGAAGTTCCTTGTACTCATTGGAGGAACAACACGTTGGCTTTTCTCTTGGCGTGGATGGTGAGTACCTTTCTCTGAAGCCGATAAGGATCCACTGAGTCTTCAGTATAGAGATCATATTCCTGTTCCAAGTGGCCGTTACTGAGCTGAGAGATGTCATTGCTGCAGTGAGGACCTATAGGCACATGTAGGTTCAATGAAACTCTAGTTCCACCTGGAAGCCCAGACGCGGGATGGGTCAGTGAGCATGGCTCTCTCCCTAGTCTCAGGCCATGCCTGTGGAGCTCTGATTCTACTCTCAAGACATTAGACCTGGTGGGATGTGACAAATTCAGAGAACTATGATTTTGACTCTAGGGTTTCCAGATTTCCTTTCTCACTCTAATTTCAGTGTCTAAAATCCTCACAACCATGAACAATCTGAGTATTGGATGAGACAAGGCTGAATATTGCAGTTTTTCTCCTAGAAATCACTTGAAGGCATTTGCTTTAAATTGATTGGAAAAATATGGCATAACCATTTGCAGAAACTTGGGACAAATGATATTGGGATAACCACCTAGCAGAAGAGGGACGTTTTACCCTTAGTTTCTGGGACAAAAACCAAGGAATCTCAATCATGACCAGCCTTTAGGCCTCCTGAAATTTATCTCTCATAGTGTCCTATTCTTATGCTGAGGAGCCTGAGGTCCCTGTGTGAGGATTAGACAGTGGATTGTTATGTGTGTAGGGGAATCAGCTTCATGTGTGTGTTCATGTCTGTATGTATTGCAGAAATTGAAAAGTACCAAGAAGGGGAAGAAGATCAAAACCCACCATGCCCCAGGTAACTTTCAGCAATTGTGGACGCTTAATTCTTTCTTAATACCTGGAGACGACAGATCCAGGGGAAAGCAGTGTGTTTGGTTTCATGTTTTCAAGGAAAGCTGAATTACTCCTACTGACATTGCTGTTGGTTTTCATTGCAG
>NW_022312487.1:0-3703 GCF_002776525.5 Piliocolobus tephrosceles | reverse complement strand
CTTTTAGTCCTAGGTGGTATATTTTTAAGTATAAGTCTGTTTTGACTGCATTGAAAATCTGTTGCTTTGTGTAGCTACCTTCATCGATGATCTTAGCTAGATCTTCTGTGTAACTTGCTGAAGCCTCTACATCAGCACTTACTTCATCATCTTGTACTTTAATGTTACAGAGATAACTTTTTTCCTTACACCTCATGAAGCAGCCTCTGCTAGCTTCTAAGTTTCTTCTTCAGCTTTCTCACCTCTGAACTTTTATAGAAGTGAAGAGAGTTAGAGTCTTGTTCCGAATTAGGCTTTGGCTTAAGGGGATGTTGTGGCTGCTTTGACCTTTATATCCAGTTCCCTGAGACTTTCTCCATAACAGCAATAAGGAAACGCCACACTGTCTTCCACAATGGTTGAACTAATTTACACTCCTACTAACAGTGTAAACACTTTTTCTCCACAGCCTTGCCAGCATCTGGGATGTTTTGAATTTTTAATAATAGCTATTCTGACTGGTATGAGATGGCGTCTCATTTTGATTTTGATTTACATTTCTGTAATGAGTAATGTGGAATGCTTTTTCACATGCTAGCTGACTGCATATATGTAATAAAAGATGTATGTCATCTTTGAGAGGTGTATGTTCATGGCCTTTTGCCCATAGTTTAATGGGGTTGTTTGGTTTTGTTTGTTAATTTGTTTCTAATAGATTCTGGATATCAGAATTTTGTTTGATGTATAGTTTGTGATTTTTTTCTTCCCATTCTGTAGGTTGTCTGTTTACTCTAATGATATATTTTGCTGTGCAGAAGCTCTGTAATTAGGTCTTATTTATCAATTTTTGTTTTTGTTGTAATTGCTTTTAGAGACTTCATCATGAAATATTTGTCAGGGTCCTATGTGCACAATAGCATTTTCTAAGTTTTCCTCTAGGGTGTTTTACAGTTTTTAGTTTTGCATTTAAGTCTTTAACCTCTTCTAGGTTGATTTTTGTATGTAGTGAGAGAAAGGGGTCCAGTTTGAATTTTCTGCATATATTTGGCTAGCCAGTCATCCCAGCAGCATGTATTGAATATGAAGTCATTTTCCCATTGCTTGATTTTGTTGACTTTGTCAAAGATCAGAGGATTATAAGTGTGCAGCGTTAATTCTGGGTTCCCTAACCTGTTTCATTGGTCTATGTGTCTGTTTTTGTACCAGTACCACGCTGTTTGTGTTATGGTAGTCTTGTAGCATAGTTTGAAGTTGAGTAGCTTGATGATTCTGTTGTCCTCTGTGCTTAGTGTTAACTTGGCTATTTTGGCTCTTTTTGGGTTTCACGTGATTTATTTCTGTGTTTCATTTTTTTGAGATGGTGTCTTGCATTGTCACACAGACCACAGGCTGTAGTCTAGTGACACAATGAGGCTCAAGCAATCCTCCCACTTCAGACTCTGAAGCAGATGGGACTAAAGGTGCAAGCTACCACACTCAAATATTTTTTTTTTTTAATTTTGTAGATAATGAGTTTCACCATGCTGCCAAGGCTAGTCCCAAACTCCTGAGCTGAAGCTATCCTCTTACTTTGGCTTCCCAAAGTGTTGAAATTACAGGTGTGAACCACCACACCTAGCAGTATATGAATTTTAGAATCGTTTTTTTTTTCTAATTCTATGAAAAATGTAATTGATCATTTGATAGGAACAGCATTAAATCTGTAAACTATTTTCAGCACTACGGCCAAATTCCAGTAGAATGTAGTTTTGAATCAGTCTGGTCCAGAGTTTTTTCTTCTTGATAGGGTTTTTTTTTTTTTTTGACTGATTTAATTTTGGAACTCATTATTGGCTCATTGAGGGATTCAGTTTCTTCCTGGTTGCATCTTGGGAGGCTGTATGTTTCCAGGAATATGTCCATTTCTTCAAGGTTTTCTAGTTTGTGTGCATAGAGTTGTTCGTAATAGCATCTGAGGGTTTTTATATTTATGTAGAGTTGGTGGTAATGTCCTTTTTGTCATTTATGACTGTGTTTCTTTGGATATTTTTTTCTTTATTAGTCTCACCAGCAGTCTATCAATCTTTATTTTTAAGAACCAACTTGGACAGGCGTGATAGGTCATGCATGTCATTGGCTGGGCACAGTGGCTCATTCCTTTAATCCTAGCACTTTGGGAGGCCGAGGCGGGTGGATCACCTGAGGTCAGGAGTTTGCGACCAGCCTGGCCAACGTGGTGACACCCTGTCTCTACTAAAAATACAAAAACTTAGCGGAGCGTGGTGGTGGGCACCTGTAATCCCAGCTACTCTGGAGGCTGAGGCAGGAGAATCGCTTGAACTTGTGAGAGAGAGGTTGTGGTGAGCCAAGATTGCTCCATTGTACTCCAGTCTGGGCAACAAGAATGAAACTCTCTCACACACACAAAAAAAGAACGAACTCTTGGTTTCATTGATCTTTGTGTGACTTTTCATTTCTTAATTTTGTTGAGTTCAGTCCTGATTTTGGCTATTTCTTTTCTTCCGCTAGCTTTGGGGTTGGTTTGCTCTTTTTTTTTCCCCAGGTTTCCTAGATATAATGTTAGATTGCTAATTTGAGATCTTTCTAACTTTTTGATGTGGACTTTTAGTGCCATAAACTTTCCTGTTAACACTGCTTTAGCTGTGTTCCAGAGATTCTGCTATGTTGCATCTTTCTTTTCATTAGTTCAATTCCTTTAATTTCTGTCTTAATTTCATTGTGTACCCTAAAGTCATTCAGGAGAAGCACATTTAATTTCTATGTAATTGTATGATTCTGAGAGATCTTCTTGGTATTGATTTGTTTTTATTGCTCTGTGATCTGAGAGTGTGGTTGGTATGATTTCAGTTCTTTTGAATTTGTTGAGAACTGCCTTATGGCCAAACAGGTTGTTGATTTTAGAGTATGTGCCATGTATAGATGAGAATACCAACTTGTGGTTGAAGGGTGGAGTGCTCTGTAGACGTCTGTTAGGATCACTTGGTCAAGTGTTGAGTTTAGGTTCCAGATTTTCTTCTTTCTCTTCCTCAGTGATCTGTCGAATAATGTCCATGGGGTGTTGAGGTCTCCCACAATTGTGTGGTTATCTAAGCCTGTTCACAGGTTTCTAAGAACTTGTTTTATGAATCTATGTGCCGCTGTGTTGGTTACATATATATTTACGAGAGTTAAGTCTTCTTATTGAATAAAACCTGTTATCATTAGGTAATGTCCTTCTTTGTCCTTTCTGATCATTGTTGTTTTAAAATTGATTTGTATGAAATAAGGAGAGCAGCTTCTGATCTTTTTTGTTTTCTACTGGCTTGATAGAGAAAATCACTCTTTCGCTGTAAAAATGGTACATGTTCATTACATGACCTTTATAACATGCAGAAGCAAAAAGAAGAAACAATCAACCTGCATTTCATTACCAACTACACATAACTATAAATTCAATATGTAATTTGTTTCTGTGCAGATAGAATATGAAATTAATTTTTATTTGAATTTCCCTTGAGTTAAACAAAATTTTCCATTATATAGCAACTATAAATTCCAGGAAAGTGGTCTTCAACATTCTGCAGTTCCCACACAGCCACAATATTAATAGTTTTCAAAAGGAAATTAGGTGTTTTTATCTTATATAAAATATGTCTGAAGTTTTTCATCACTGTTAAAACTTCAAAACACTTCCCTGACCCATAAGACCCTATAAATCTTGCCCTCCCTATCTCTCTGATTTTTC
>NW_022312484.1:0-1295 GCF_002776525.5 Piliocolobus tephrosceles | reverse complement strand
CCATTCATCCATCTTCCTCAAAGAGTATGAAATGATGTCTAAAGTAAGTAAGTACCTAAGAAAAGATAAGTAGCTATTTTCTTTCTATTTTCTCTTCCATATCCAGGTTCCCATATGACTCTTCCACTTCTGCTACTACTAATAATGATAATAACATCTTAATTGAATCTTTCTACTTATCAGAATTGGTCCTTATGCTGCATCAGCACCTTCTGGCTCCAAGAAAAGTTTCCATTAATTTATTCATTTCAATCTGGTTGAGATTCTTTGTATTTCCCTTTCAAGGTATTGTTTCTCACTCTTTTTTTAAATTTAATTTTATTTCATTCTCACTCTTAATATAAGAAAATATACTTTGTTTTTTGACAACATGATTAAAGCATAATTGAAATTACATTTCAAATATACATCTAAAGCTACCACCACAACCAAGATAATGAATATAGTGACCACCCTTGTATTAGTCTGTTCTCACAGTGCTGTAACATACCTGAGACTGGTTAATTTATGGAGAAATGAGGTTTCGTGGACTCACAGTTCTGTGGGCTCTACAGGAGGCATGGCTGGGGAGGCCTCACAAAACTTACAATCAGGTCGGAAGGCTAAGGGAAAGCAAGCATGTCTTCACATGGCAGAGCCGGGGAGGGAGAAAGAGTGAAGGGTGAAGTGCTACACATTTTTACACAACAAGATCTCATGAGAACTCACTCACAATCACAAGAACAGCAAGGAGGAAGTTAGCCCACATGATTCCATCACCTCCTACCAGGTCCTTCCCCCAACATTGGGATTTACAATTTGACATGAGATTTGGGTGAGGATGCAGAGTCAAACCATATTATGCCACTCATGGAACCTCTGAAATCTCATATCCTTCTCACATTTCAAATCACAATCATGCCTTCCCAACAGTGCCCCAAAGTCTTAACTAATTTCAGCATTAACTTTAATGTCCAAATCCCAAATCTCATCTGAGACAGACCAAATCCCTTCCACATATGAGGCTGTAAAATCAAAAACATATTGGTTACTTCCAAGATACAATGAGGGTACAGGCATTGGGTAAATGTGTCCATTACAAAAGGGAAAAATTGACCAAAACAAAGGGGCTACAGACCCCATGTAATATGGTTTGGTTCTGTGTCCCCACCCAAATCTCATCTTGAATTGTATTCCCATAATTCCCATGTGGGAGAGACATTGTGGGAGAGATGCAGTGGGAGATAATTTGGGTCATGAGCACGCTTTCCCCCATACTGTTCAAGTGATAGTTAATAAGTCTCACAAGAGCTGAC
>NW_022312483.1:0-1794 GCF_002776525.5 Piliocolobus tephrosceles | reverse complement strand
TGCTTGATGTTATTTCCTTTATTCTTCATAGCAAGTAGTTTTAGTGTACATATTGTAATTTCTACTTTAGAAATGGAAAAACAGTCCCAAAGGGTGTATCTTGCCCACCATATCAAGAGCACTGTGTGAGAGGCAGGATGGAAACCCATGGCTACTTGATGCCGTAGTCCCTAAAGAGACAGTGTAGGTAGGACCCAAGTCATCTTGCTTCAGCAGGTTGCCCTGGTTGCTTGACCCTTTCTTCTACCTAGCCCCTAATTCTCTCATCTAGCTCTATAGCCCAGGGACTTCTCACATGTTCTGTGGCAAGCGGGATACCCTAGGAAAGGAAGCAGGTGAGGAGACACAGCACGAGATATGGGGGAAGGGGCAGGGAGCTTCTGTGCCCACCAGGGGCATGTTGCCCTCCATATGTTCAGCTAGCCAGAAGCTCTCTGAATCCTCTCCTTTTGGTTTTGATGGAGGTTTTCAATATGTAGGTGTGACTGATTAAATTGCTGTCCTACCATTAGGGATCAATCTAACTTTCTGCCCCTCTCCCTTCCTGAAGGTTGAGCTGGGGGCTGAAAGTCCCAACACTCTCATTCCCCAGCCTAGAGCTACCTAGGTGCTGCCAGCAACTCACTAGCATACAAAAAGACACCACTTTGTGGAGATTCTAAAAATTGTAGGAGTTGTATGCCAGGAAGCAGGGTCTAGGACCAAATATGTATTTCATAATATCACCCCTGTGCACACCAGCTCAATCAGAATACAAAATCAAAAATGACACTTAATTTTTTTTAAATAGAGTCTCTATCTCAAACAAAAAAACAAAAACAAAAAAACATAACCTCTTCCTGGACCTCCTGGGCTCAAGGCATCCTCCACCCTTTGGCTCTAGAGTAGCTGGGAAGACAGCTACATAGAGACGTGCATACATTATGCATTCACTCTTTTATTTTTGCAGAGAGTCTTGTTCTGTTGCCCCATGTGGTCTCAAACTCCTGAGCTCAAGCAATCCTCCTGCCTCAGCATCCCAAAGTGCTGGGATTACAGGCGTGGGAAACCGCACCCAGCCACGATTTTCAATATTATCAAATACCTGGGAAGGAAGTGAACAAAAGATGAGCAGGCCTTCTTTGGTGAAAGCTGCAAAACTTTATTGAGATACTTTAAGTCAAATATCTGATATAAAACCAGTTTGCGTCGTTTCAGCTTGTCTTCATTTAAACTTGTGGTTGCCCTTCACCTGTAACAGAAACATAACGGGTGGCAACATTACTAGCAGAACTGTGTTTAGATGACATTAAGGATACGGAAAAGACACCAGAGTTTTAGTTTTCTACAATGGACAAAAGCAGTAGCCTAAGAGTCACCCTTTTGCTTACATTCAGGTAGACTTCTGTAGAGACTTGGACAATAGTCGTCCAAACGGATGCATTAAAGATATTTTTCAAACACACCCTGCTTTCTAGTGCTACAAGGAAAGCAAGACAGTCCGAGGTCCAAACACATTAAATGAAGTGAACCCACTAAAGAGGGGTTTAAAGTAGAAAGCAAACATTGTGCATAGTTTTACTCAAAATACCAGCGCCACACAAAAATCCTAAGAAACAAAAAAGGAATTTACGAAAAATGTGAAATTTTTGGCAAAAACTCTTTTAATATTCTGACTTGAATCTGTGGTCTGGATGCCAAATGGGCTCCTGGAAACGGTCTGAGTACTACCTTGAAAGAAAATGGTTAATGTCACCTTACGAACTTCGTAAGTGAAGTGAAGAGAAAGGCCAGCATTGCATTTGTTTTTACTCT
>NW_022312482.1:0-2615 GCF_002776525.5 Piliocolobus tephrosceles | reverse complement strand
GTCTTCGTGGTAAGCACACTCCATCCCATTTCTTCCCCCCAGCAGCCCAGTAGCGTAATCCTCATGACACAGATGGGGAAACTGAGGCCTAAGAGGGGAAATGCTTGTCCAGTCTCAGAGTCAGTAAGCGGGAGAGTGGGGACTTGAACTCCCATCCGCGCTCTCCAGGTCCAGATGCTGCCTCTGGCAACCCAGCTACTCCCCCTCCCCCACCAGTGGGACATTCACTACCCCAGGGTACAGCCTGGTTTGGTCATCCCTCTGTGTGGGGCCTGGCCTGGGTTCTAGGTCCAGCTGTCCTCCAGTTGACTGTGTGACATGGGGGCAGGACACAGCTCTTCTCTTGGCCTGGTCTGTTCAGTGAGGGCCTCTGTAGGGAAAAAATAGGTTAGCCTGTTGCTGTGTTATTATAGATAGAAGTAAGTTTAAGAGACTTCATTCGGCTCTATATTTGAGATGCTGTTAATCTGTGACTCTACCCCCAATCTTGTCCTTGCTAGAAACATTGCTGTGCTAATTAAAGTTGAAAGGATTCTGGGCTGTAAGGAATGTGCTTTGTTAGATAAATGTTCAAAGCCTGCTTGGTTTGAAGGTCAGTACCATTCCTTTAAATCTCAGTAAAAGAAAAACATCTGTCTCCTGCCCGATACTGGGAAAATGCAACAGCTCCGTGTATCTGTAAGCCTTACTGCTGATTTACTCCCTTATCTTTTTGGCAATAAATACTGAGGGAACTCAGAGACCGGTGCCAGTGTGGGTCCTCTGAAAGCACAGCACTGGTCCCCTGGGGCCCTGCTTTTCTTTCTCTATACTTTGTCTCTGTGTCTTTATTTCTTTTCTCAAGTCTCTCGTTTCCACCTAGCGAGAAGCACCCACAGGTGTGGAGAGGCAGGCCACCCCTTCAGGCCTCAGGCCTGCTGCCCCTCAGGCCAGGTGGCTGGCCTATGGACATGGCTTCAGAGGCCACCTGGTCAGTGGTGAGCCAGGGAGGGAAGGGAAAGGGAGGTTTCAGATAAGACAGAACCTGGACCACCCTTTGTCTCCCTAACCGCACTCCAGGAATCCGTGGGGCTACAGGACCAGGCGGCCCTGGAGACAGAGGACGGAGAGCGGCTACAGCAGACCCTAAGGGACCTGGCACAGGTGTGAGCCCAGAGAGGCAGGAAGACAGGGGCCTGCCAGGCAGTCCTGGGCTCCCCCACCACACCTTTCCTTGACCTGGGACTGAACTGCAAATGGGTGGGGGCCTGGAGCCCAGGCTGTGGAGGAGGTGAAATCAGGGGGGCTTCTTGTAGAAAGGAGCATTTGGAATGAGGCAGCTCCCAGCCTCGCCTGGGCATCTTTACCAGCTCACCCCGTGGTTCCTAACTCTGCGGCCTCCTTCTGCCTCCCTCCCCTCCCCTCAGGCCATCCTGTGCTTTGTTGAGAGCCGCATCCAGCTGAGCCTCTCCAAGTGTCTCCCAGCCGAGCCGAGAGCCTGCTGGGCTCTCGGGCCAGTGGACCCTGTCCCCACCCAGGCGCTCCTAGCCAGGCCGAGGTTGTTCGCCCCGCCGAGGCCCCTTCCCCGGCCTGCTCAGACTCCTCCAAGCTCGCCCTAATCCACTCCGCCCTGCACAAGTGCCAGCTGCAGGTCTAGGTAGGAAGGGGCTTGAGGGTTCTGGGCGCAGCCAGAGGCCGGAGGGCGGGAGGGGAAAGGGGCTCGCGCCCTCCGGGTCGGGGCGGGAGCGGTGCTGGGTGCGGGTCCGGGGCCAGGGTCCGGGGGAGGAGTCTGAGCGCTGCAGGGTGCAGCCAGAGCCCTGAGAAATAGTGTCTGAAGGTGTCATGACCCCGAAGGAGGTGGCCGAGAGCTCTGCGGTGAAGCCTAGCCCAGAAGTGGGGGTGCTTGGGCAGCTGGTGGAGGGAGGAGACTGCCGCAGTGTTAGGGTCATGGTGGAGAGGGAGACATGTCCCTGGTCATACAGAGCCAGGATTCTGGGAAAAGTTCTAGCAAGGGGAATCAGAGCCTAGGATGAGAGGAGCTCGGGAACTAGGGGCACAGCCAGGGTAGGGAGGGGTCTGAGAGTGGAACCAGGATGCGAAGGGGAGGGGCCTGGGAGACCTGGGGATGGGGTCAGAACCCGGGAGAGGAAGGTGCCTGGGGGTTTGTCTCGCATCCGGGGAAGTTTGACAGGAATTGTCCGGGACCCCAGGGAGGTGAGGGCTCAGAGGGTGGTGAGGGCACATAGTAGGGGAGCGGAAGCTTGGCTCTCAGGCCTAGGCCCCTATCCTGTCCCAGGCCAGGTCCAGGCCTTGGACCCCGCCTAGCGTAGGCTAGTGTGTATCCCTGGAACCAGAAGAGAGTAGGTGGGCTCTGGAGGCCTCCCAGGACCCCCGTAGGCTCTGTGATCCCCACGCCTCAGAACATAGGTGGGCGCTATCAGGCAAGCCAGGTCTGGGCACCCTGCAGAAGCAGCTTAGCGACAGCGAGAGGGGCAGGCCCTAGAGGAACAACTGCAGCGCCTGCAGGAAAAGACCAACTGCGCCATGCAGGCCCACGAGGAAGCCCAGCGCGAGGTGCAGCGGCTGCGGAGTGCCAACGAGCTCCTGAGCAGGTGCCAGGGAGGTCTGAGCTGGGG
>NW_022312481.1:21065-29713 GCF_002776525.5 Piliocolobus tephrosceles | reverse complement strand
TTATGGCTGCATAGTATTCCATGGTGTATATGTGCCACATTTTCTTAATCCAGTCTGTCACTGATGGACATTTGGGTTGATTCCAAGTCTTTGCTATTGTGAATAGTGCCGCAATAAACATACGTGTGCATGTGTCTTTGTAGTAGCATAATTTATAATCCTTTGGGTATATACCCAGTAGTGGGATGGCTGGGTCATATGGTACATCTAGTTCTAGATCCTTGAGGAATCGCCATACTGTTTTCCATAATGGTTGAACTAGTTTACAATCCCACCAACAGTGTAAAAGTGTTCCTATTTCTTCACATCCTCTCCAACACCTGTAGTTTCCTGATTTTTTAATGATTGCCATTCTAACTGGTGTGAGATGGTATCTCATTGTGGTTTTGATTTGCATTTCTCCGATGGCGAGTGGTGATGAGCATTTTTTCATGTGTCTGTTGGCTGTATGAATGTCTTCTTTTGAGAAATGTCTGTTCATATCCTTTGCCCACTTTTGGATGGGGTTGTTTGTTTTTTTCTTGTATATTTGTTTGAGTTCTTTGTAGATTCTGGAAATTAGCCCTTTGTCAGATGAGTAGATTGCAAAAATGTTCTCCCATGCTGTAGGTTGCCTGTTCACTCTGATGGTAGTTTCTTTTGCTGTGCAGAAGCTCTTTAGTTTAATGAGATCCCATTTGTCAATTTTGGCTTTTGCTGCCGTTGTTGCTTTTGGTGTTTTAGACATGAAGTCCTTGCCCATGCCTATGTCCTGAATGGTACTACCTAGATTTTCTTCTAGGGTTTTTATGGTATTAGGTCTAACATTTAAGTCTCTAATCCATCTTGAATTAATCTTCGCATAAGGAGTAAGGAAAGGATCCAGTTTCAGCTTTCTACTTCTGGCTAGCCAATTTTCCCATCACCATTTATTAAATAGAGAATCCTTTCCCCATTTCTTGTTTCGCTCAGGTTTGTCAAAGATCAGCTGGTTGAAGATGTGTGGCATTATTTCTGAGGGCTCTGTTCTGTTCCATTGGTCTATATCTCTGTTTTGGTACCAGTACTATGCTGTTTTGGTTACTGTAGCCTTGTAGTATAGTTTGAAGTCAGGTAGCGTGACGCCTCTAGCTTTGTCCTTTTGCCTTAGGATTGTCTTGGCAATGCGGGCTCTTTTTTGGTTCCATATGAACTTTAAAGCAGTTTTTTCCAATTCGGTGAAGAAACTCATTGGTAGCTTGATGGGGATGGCATTGAATCTATAAATAACCTTGGGCAGTATGGCCATTTTCACGATATTGATTCTTCCTCTCCATGAGCATGGTATGTTCTTCCATTTGTTTGTGTCCTCTTTGATTTCACTGAGCAGTGGTTTGTAGTTCTCCTTGAAGAGGTCCTTTACATCCCTTGTAAGTTGGATTCCTAGGTATTTTATTCTCTTTGAAGCAATTGTGAATGGAAGTTCATTTCTGATTTGGCTCTCTGCTTGTCTGTTACTGGTGTATAAGAATGCTTGGGATTTTTGCACATTAATTTTGTATCCTGAGACTTTGCTGAAGTTGCTTATCAGCTTAAGAAGATTTTGGGCTGAGACGATGGGTTTTTCTAAATATACAATCATGTCATCTGCAAACAGGGACAATTTGACTTCTTCTTTTCCTAACTGAATACCCTTGATTTCTTTCTCTTGCCTGATTACCCTAGCCAGAACTTCCAACACTATGTTGAATAGGAGTGGTGAGAGAGGGCATCCCTGTCTTGTGCCAGTTTTCAAAGGGAATTTTTCCAGTTTGTGCCCATTCAGTATGATATTAGCTGTGGGTTTGTCATAAATAGCTCTTATTATTTTGAGGTACGTTCCATCAATACCGAATTTGTTGAGCGTTTTTAGCATGAAGGGCTGTTGAATTTTGTCAAAAGCCTTTTCTGCATCTATTGAGATAATCATGTGGTTCTTGTCTTTGGTTCTGTTGATATGCTGGATTACGTTGATTGATTTGCGAATGTTGAACCAGCCTTGCATCCCAGGGATGAAGCCCACTTGATCATGGTGGATAAGCTTTTTGATGTGCTGCTGAATCTGGTTTGCCAGTATTTTATTGAGGATTTTTGCATGGATGTTCATCAGGGAGATTGGTCTAAAATTCTCTTTTTTTGTTGGGTCTCTGCCAGGCTTTGGTATCAGGATGATGTTGGCCTCAGAAAATGAGTTAGGGAGGATTCCCTCTTTTTCTATTGATTGGAATAGTTTCAGAAGGCATGGTACCAGCTCCTCCTTGTACCTCTGGTAGAATTCAGCTGTGAATCCATCTGGTCCTGGGCTTTTTTTGGTGGGTAGGCTATTAATTGTTGCCTCAATTTCAGAGGCTGCTATTGGTCTATTCAGGGATTCAACTTCTTCCTGATTTAGTCTTGGGAGAGTGTACGTGTCCAGGAAATTATCCATTTCTTCTAGATTTTCTAGTTGATTTGCGTAGAGGTGTTTATAGTATACTCTGAGGGTAGTTTGTATTTCTGTGGGGTCGGTGGTGATATCCCCTTTATCATTTTTCATTGCGTCTATTTGATTCCTCTCTCTTTTCTTCTTTATCAGTCTTGCTAGTGGTCTGTCAATTTTGTTAATCTTTTCAAAAAACCAATTCCTGGATTCATTGATTTTTTGGAGGGTTTTTTGTGTCTCTATCTCCTTCAGTTCTGCTCTGATCTTAGTTATTTCTTGCCTTCTGCTAGCTTTTGAATATGTTGCTCGTGCCTCTCTAGTTCATTTAATTGTGATGTTAGAGTGTCCATTTTAGATCTTTCCTGCTTTCTCTTGTGGGCACTTAGTGCTATAAATTTACCTCTACACACTGCTTTAAATGTGTCCCAGAGATTCTGATATGTTGTATCTTTGTTCTCATTGGTTTCAAAGAACATCTTTATTTCTGCTTTCATTTCGTTATGTACCCAGTAGTCATTCAGGAGTAGGTTGTTCAGTTTCCATGTAGTTGAGCGGTTTTGATTGAGCTTCTTAGTCCTGAGTTCTAGTTTGATTGCACTGTGGTCAGAAAGCTAGTTTGTTATAATTTCTGTTCTTTTACAATTGCTGAGGAGTGCTTTACTTCCAATTATGTGGTCAATTTTGGAATAAGTGTGATTTGGTGCTGAGAAGAATGTATATTCTGTTGACTTGGGGTGGAGAGTTCTATAGATGTCTATTAGTTCCACTTGGTGCAGAGATGAGTTCAATTCCTGGATATCCTTGTTAACTTTCTGTCTCATTGATCTGTCTAATGTTGACTGTGGAGTGTTGAAGTCTCCCATTATTACTGTATGGGAGTCTACGTCTCTTTGTAAGTCTCTAAGGACTTGCTTTATGAATCTGGGTGCTCCTGTATTGGGTGCATATATATTTAGGATAGTTAGCTCTTCCTGTTGAATTGATCCCTTTACCATTATGTAATGGCCTTCTTTGTCTCTTTTGATTTTTGATGGTTTAAAATCTGTTTTATGTGAGACTAGGATTGCAACCCCTGCTTTTTTTTGTTCTCCATTTGCTTGGTAGATCTTCCTCCATCCCTTTATTTTGAGCCTATATATGTCTCTGCATGTGAGATGGGTCTCCTGAAGACAGCAGACTGATGGGTCTTGACGCTTTATCCAGTTTGCCAGTCTGTGTCTTTTAATTGGAGCATTTAGTCCATTTACATTTAAGGTCAATATTGTTATGTGTGAACTTGATCCTGCCTTTATGATATTAACTGGTCATTTTGCTCATTAGTTGATGCAGTTTCTTCCTAGTCTCGATGTTCTTTACATTTTGGCGTGTTTTTACAATGGCTGGTACTGGTTGTTCCTTTCCATGTTTAGGGCTTCCTTCAGGGTCTCTTGTAAGGCAGGCCTGGTGGTGACAAAATCTCTAAGCATTTGCTTATCTGTAAAGAATTTTATTTCTCCTTCACTTATGAAACTGAGTTTGGCTGGATATGAAATTCTGGGTTTAAAATTCTTTTCTTTAAGAACGTTGAATATTGGCCCCCACTCTCTTTTGGCTTGTAGATTTTCTGCCGAGAGATCTGCTGTTAGTCTGATGGGCTTCCCTTTGTAGGTAACCCGACCTTTCTCTCTGGCTGCCCTTAAGATTTTTTCCTTCATTTCAACTTTGGTGAATCTGGCAATTATGTGTCTTGGAGTTGCTCTTCTCGAGGAGTATCTTTGTGGCGTTTTCTGTATTTCCTGAATTTGAATGTTGGCCTGCCCTGCTAGGTTGGGGAAGTTCTCCTGGATGATATCCTGAAAAGTGTTTTCCAATTTGGTTCCATTTTCCCCCTCACTTTCAGGCACCCCCATCAGAAGTAGATTTGGTCTTTTTACATAATCCCATACTTCTTGCAGGCTTTGTTCATTTCTTTTTCTTCTTTTTTCTTTTGGTTTCTCTTCTCGCTTCATTTCATTCATTTGATCCTCCATCGCTGATACTCTTTCTTCCAGTGATCGAGTCGGTTACTGAAGCTTGTGCATTTGTCACATATTTCTCGTGTTATGGTTTTCATCTCTGTCATTTCGTTTATGACCTTCTCTGCATTAATTAGTCTAGCTGTCAATTCTTCCACTCTTTTTTCAAGATTTTTAGTTTCTTTCCGCTGGGTACGTAATTCCTCCTTTAGTTCTGAGAGGTTTGATGGACTGAAGCCTTCTTCTCTCATCTCATCAAAATCATTCTCTGACCAGCTTTGATCCGTTGCTGGCGATGGGCTGTACTCTTTTGCAGGAGGAGATGCGCTCTTATTTCTTGAATTTCCAGCTTTTTTGCCCTGCTTTTTCCCCATCTTTGTGGTTTTATCTGTCTCTGGTCTTTGATGATGGTGACGTACTGATGGGGTTTTGGTGTAGGTGTCCTTCCTGTTTGATAGTTTCCCTTCTGACAGTCAGGACCCTCAGCTATAGTTCTGTTGGAGATTGCTTGAGGTCCACTCCAGACCCTGTTTGCCTGGGTATCAGCAGCAGAGGTTGCAGAAGATTGAATATTGCGGAACAGCGAGTGCACCTGTCTGATTCCTGCTTTGGAAGCTTCCTCTCAGGGGTGTACTCCACCCTGTGAGGTGTGGGGTGTCAGACTGCCCCTAGTGGGGGATGTCTCCCAGTTAGGCTACTCAGGGGTCAGTGACCCACTTGAGCAGGCAGACTGCCCCTTCTCAGATCTCAACCTCCGTGTTGGGAGATCCACTGCTCTCTTCAAAGCTGTCAGACAGAGTCGTTCACGTCTGCACAGGCTTCTGCTCCTTTAGCTGAGCCCCGTCCCCAGAGGTGGAGTCTACAGAGACAGGCAGGTTTCCTTGTGCTGCTGTGAGCTCCTCCCAGTTCGAGCTTCCCAGCGGCTTTATTTATCTACTTAAGCCTCAGCGATGGCGGGCGCCCCTCCCCCAGCCTCGCTGCTGCCTTACGGTTAGATTGCCGCAGACTGCTGTGTTAGCAAGGAGGCAGGCTCCGTGGGTGTAGGACCCTGCCGTCCAGGTGTGGAATATATTCTCCGGTGTGCCGGTGTTGCAGTGCAGTATTGGGGTGGGAGTTACTCGATTTTCCAGGTGTTGTGTTTCTCAGTTCCCCTGGGTAGGAAAAGGGACTCCCTTCCCCCTTGTGCTTCCCAGGTGAGGCGATGCCTCGCCCTGCTTCAGCTCTCGCTGGTCAGGCTGCAGCAGCTGACCCGCAGGGATTGTCCGGCACTCCCGAGTGAGATGACCCCAGTACCTCAGTTGAAAATGCAGAAATCACTGGTCTTCTGTGTCGCTCGCGCTGGGAGATGGAGACTGGAGCTGTTCCTATTCGGCCATCTTGCTCCCACAAAGCGATTTCTTAGAAAGCTTCTTTGTAGTTTTTATCTGAGGATGATTCTTTTTTCACCATAGACCTCTATGTGCTCTGAAATATCCCTTTGCAGATTCCACGAAAACAGTGCTAGCAAACTGCTCCATGATAAGAAAGGTGTATCTCTGAGAGATGAGTTCACACATCACAAAGAACTTTCTCAGAAAGCTTCTTTCTAGTTTTTATCTAAGGATGTTTCCTTTGTCACCATTGGCTTCAATGCTATCTAAAATATCCTTCCTCAGATTCCCCCAAAACAGTGCTATCAAACTGATCCATGAAGAGTATCATGTAACTCTGTGAGATGAATTAACACATCTGAAAGAGATTTCTCAGAGAGCTTGTTTCTAGATTTTATCAGAGGATATTTCACTTGTCATCATAAGTTTCAATGTGATCCAAAATATCCTATCTCAGATTCCCCAAAAGCAGTGCTACCAAATGGTTCCATGGAAAGCATCCTGTAACTCTGTGAGATGAAGTCACAAATCACAAAGCAGTTTCTCAGAAAGCTTCGTTCTGATTTTTGTCTGAGGATATATCCTTTGTCACCACAGGCTTCAATGTGCACCCAAATATCCTATTGCAGATTTCACGAAAACAGTGTTTTCAAACTGCTAAATGAAAACAGAAGTGTTACTCTGTGAGATGAGTTCACTCATCCCAAAGTAGTTTCTCAGAGCTTCTTTCCAGTTTTTATCTGAGGATATTTCCTTTTACACCATAGGCCTCAATGCGCTCCCATACACCACTTTGCAGATTCCACAAAAACAGGGTTTGTAAACTGCTCCATGAAAAGATGGGTGTAACTCTGTGAGATGAATTCACACATCACAAAGAAATTTCTCAGAAAGCTTCTTTCTTGTTTTTATTGGAAGATATTACCTTTGTCACGATAGGCTTCAACGTGATCCAAAATATCCCTTCTCAGATTCCCCAAAAGCAGTGGTACCTAACTTCTCCATGAAAAGAATGGTGTAACTCTGTGAGAGGAATTCACACATCACACAGCCATTTCGCAGAAAGATTCTTTTTGGTTTTTGTCTGAGGATATTTCCTTTATCACCTTAGGCTTCAATGTGGCCCAAAATATCCCTTCTCAGATCCCACAAGAATAGTGCTACTAAACCGCTCCATAAAAACAATAGTGTAACTCTGTGAGATGAAGTCACACATCACAAAATTGTTTATCAGAAAGCTTCTTTTGGTTTTTTTCTGAGGATATTTCCTTTGCCACTGTAGGCTTCAATGCACTCTCAATATCCCTTCTCAGACACCACAAAAACAGTGATGCCAAAGTGCTCCCCCAACAGAATCATTTACTTATATGAGATGAATGCACACATCACAAAGGAGTTTCTCTGAAAGTTTCTTTCTCATTTTCATCTGAGGATAATTCCCTTTTCATCGTATTCCTCAATGCATTCCTGAATATTCCATTGCAGTTTATACAAAAAATGTATTAGCAAACTTCTCAATGAAAAGAACAGTGTTACTCTGTGAGATGAATTCACACATAGCAAAACTATTTCACAGAAAGATTCTTTTTGGTTTTTATCCGAGGATATTTCCTTTATCACCTTAGGCTTCAATGCAACCCAAAATATCCCTTCTCAGATTCCACAAAAACAGTGCTACTAAACCGCTCCATTAAAACAATGGTGTAACTCTGTGAGATGAATTCACACATCACAAAGTTGTTTCTCAGAAAGCTTCTTCCTAGTTTTTATCTGAGAATATTTCCTTATTCACCATATTCCTCAATGTGCTCCAGAATATCACATCTCAGATTCCATGAAAAAAGTGTTAGCAAACTTCTCAATGAAAGAATGGTGTAACTCTGTGTGATGAATTCACACATCACAAAGAAGTTTCTCAGAAAGTTTCTTTCTAGATTTTATCTGCGGATAGTTCCTTTGTCACCACAGGCTTCAATGCTATGCAAAATATTCCTTCTCAGATTCCCCAAGAACAGTGCTACCAAACTGCTCCATGAAAAGAATCATGTAACTCTGTGAGATGAATTCCCAAATCACAAAGCAACATCTCAGAAAGTTTCTTTCTATTTTTTTCTCTGAGGATATTTCCTTTTTCATCATTTGCTGCAATGTGCTTGTGAACAGCTCTCTGCAGATTCCACGAAAGTAGTGTTAGCAAACTGCTTCAAGAAAAGAAATGTGTAAATCTGGGAGATGAGCTCTCACATCACAAAACAGTTTCTCAGAAAGCTTCTTTTCGTTTTTAGGCTGAGGATAATTAATTTGTCACCATCAGCTTTAATGTACTCCCAAATATCCTATTGCAAATTCCACGAGAATAGTGTTATCAAACTACTTAATGAAAACAACAGTGTAACTCTGTGAGATGAATTCACAGAAACCTTCTTTCTCAGAAAGCTTTTTTCTAGTTTTTATTTGAGGATATTTCCTTTGTCACCATAGACTTCAATATGATAAAAAAAATCCATTCTCAGATTTCCCAAAGACAATGCTACCAAACTGATCCATGAAAAGAATCGTGTAACACTGTGCAATGAGTTAACACATCAATAAGTGGTTGCTTCTTTCTGGTTGTTATATGAGGATATTTCCTTTGTCACCATAAACTTCAATGCAGTCGGAAATATGCCATTGCAGAATCCAAGAAAAGAGTGTTAGAAACTAAAGAGCTTCTGCACAGCAAAAGAAACTACCATCAGAGTGAACAGGCAACCTACAGAAGGGGAGAACATTTTTGCAATCTACTCATCTGACAAAGGGCTCATATCCAGAACTTACAAAGAACTCAAACAAATTTACAAGAAAAAAAAAAAAAAAAAAAAAAAA
>NW_022312481.1:0-20965 GCF_002776525.5 Piliocolobus tephrosceles | reverse complement strand
AAAAAAAAAAAAAAAAAAAAAAAAAAAAAAAAAAAAAAAAACCCATCAAAAAGTGGGCAAATGATATGAACAGATATTTCTCAAAAGAAGACATTCATACAGCCAACAGATACATGAAAAGATGCTCATCATCACTGGTCATCAGAGAAATGCAAATCAAAACCACAATGAGATACCATCTCACACCAGTTAGAATGCCAATCATTCAAAAGTCAGGAAACAACAGGTGCTGGAGAGGTTGTGGAAAAATAGGAACACTTTTACACTGTTGGTGGGATTGTAAACTAGTTCAACCATTATGGAAAACAGTATGGCGATTTCTCACGGATCTAGAACTAGATGTACCATATGACCCAGCCATCCCACTACTGGGTATATACCCAAAGGATTATGAATCATGCTGCTATAAAGACACATGCACATGTATGTTTATTGCGGCACTATTCACAATAACAAAGACTTGGAATCAACCCAAATGTCCATCTGTGACAGACTGGATTAAGAAAATGTGGCACATATACACCATGGAATATTATGCAGCCATGAAAAAGGATGAGTTTGTGTCCTTTGTAGGGACGTGGATGCAGCTGGAAACCATCATTCTTAGCAAACTATTACAAGAACAGAAAACCAAACACTGCATGTTCTCACTCATAGGTGGGAACTGAACAATGAGCTCACTTGGACTCAGGAAGGGGAACATCACACATTGGGGCCTATCATGGGGAAGGGGGAGGGGGGAGGGATTGCATTGGGAGTTATACCTGATATAAATGACGAATTGATGGGTGCTGACGAGTTGATGGGTGCAGCACACCAACATGGCACAAGTATACATATGTAACAAACCTGCAGGTTATGCACATGTACCCTAGAACTTAAAGTATAATAAAAATAAAAATAAAAATAAAAATAAAAATAAAAATAAAAGAAATCTGGTAAATGAAAAGAACAGTGTAATTCTGTGAGATGAGTACACATATCACAAAGCAATTTCTCAGAAAGCTTCTTTCTAGTTTTTATCTGAGGATATTTCCTAATTCACCATAGGCTTCAGAGGACTCAGGAATATCCCTTTGCAGATTCCAAGAAAACAGTACTTGCAAACTGATCCATGAAATGAAAGGTGTAACTGTGTGAGATGAGTTCAGATATCACAAAGGACTTTCACAGAAAGCATCATTCTAGTTTTTATTTGAGGATACTTCCTTTTCACCAAAGGTTTCAATGTGATCCAAAATATTCTTTCTCAAATGCACCAAAAATAGTGTTACCAAGCTGCTTCATGAAAAGAATCAAGTAAATTTTGAGATGAATTAACACATCAGAATGCAGCTTCTCAGAAAGCTTCTCTCTAGTTTTTATATGAAGATATTTACTTTGTCACCAAAAGCTTCAATGCACTCAGAAATATCAGATTGCAGATTCCAACAAAACAGGGTAAGCAAACTGCTCAATGCAAAGAATAGTGTAACTCTGCGAGATGAATACACACATCACACAGCAGTTTTTCAGAAAGCTTCTTTCTAGTTTTATCTGATGATATTTCCTTTTTCACCATATTCCTCAATGCACTCCCGAACATCCCATTGCAGACTAAATGAAAAAAGTGTTAGCAAACTTCTCAATGAAAAGAACAGTGTTACTCGGTGAGATGAATTCACACATCACAAAACAGTTTCACCGAAAGCTTCTTTTAGGTTTTTATCTGAGGATATATCCTTTAACAAAACAGGCCTGAATGTGCTCCTAAATACCCTATTGCAAATTTCATGAAAACAGTGCTATCAAATTTCTCAATGAAAAGAATGGTGTAACACTGTAAGATGAATTCACACATCACATAACTGTTTCTCAGAAAACTTCCTTCTAGTTTTTACATGAAGATATTTACTTTTTCACTATAGACCTCAATGCACTCCAGAATATCCCATTGCAGATTCCATGAAAACAGTGTTAGCAAACTGCTCCATGAAAAGAAAACTGTAACATTCTGAGACGAATTCACACATCAGAAAGAATTTTCTCAGAAAGCTTCTTTCTAGTTTTTATCTGAGGGTATTTTTTTTTTTTCACCATAGGCCTCAATGCACTCCAAAATATCCCTTTGCAGGTTCCACGAAAACAGTGTTAGCAAAGTGCTCAATGAAAAGAAAAGTGTAACTGTGTGAGATGAATTCACATATCACAAAGCAGTTTCTCAGAAAGCTCCTTTTAGGTTATTGTGTGAGGATATTTACTTTAACACCATAGGCTTCAATGCGATCCAAAATATTCCATCTCAGAATCCCCAAAAACAGTGCTATGAAACTGCTACATGAAAATAATCATGTAATTCTGTGACATGAATTAACAAGTCAGAATGAATCTTCTCAGAAAGCTTCTTTCTCGTTTTTATACGAGGATATTATCTTTGTCACCATAACCTTCAATGCACTCCAAAATATCCCATTCCACATTCCAAGAAAAGAGTGTTGACAAACTGCTCAATGAAAAAACCAGTCTAACTCTGTGAGATGAATTCACACATCACAAAGAGTTTCTCAGGAAGCTTCTTTCTAATTTTTATGTAAGGATATTTGATTTTTCACCAAAGGCTTCAATTCCCTCCCAATATCTCTTTGTAGATTCCAATAAAACAGTGTTCACAAGCTGCTCCATGAATAGAAATGTGTAACACTGTGAGATAAATTCACTCATAATGAGGAAGCTTCTCAGAATCTTCTTTGTAGTTTTTATCTGAGGATATTTCCTTTGTCACCATTGGCTTCAATGCCGTCTAAAATATCCCTTCTCAGATTCCCCAAAAAGATTGATACCAAACTTCTCCATGAAAAGAAAGGTGTAACTCTGTGAGATGAATTCACACATCACACAAAACAGTTTCTCAGGAATATTCTTTCTAGTTTTTGTCTGAGGAAATTTCCTTTGTCACCATAAGCTTCCATGTTCTCCGAAATATCCCATTGCAATTACAAGAAAACAGTGTTAGTAAACTACTCAATGAAAAGAACAGTGTAATTGTGTGAGATAATTTCTTACATCACAAAGCAGTCTCTCACAAAGCTTCTTTTTGATTTTTATCTGAGGATATTTCCTTTATCACTATAGGCTTCAATGCATTACCAAATATCCTGTTGCAGAATCAACAAATACAGTATTATCAATGTGCTCAGTGAAAAGAATGTTGTAACTCTGTGAGATGAATTAACACATCACAAAGCAGTTTCTCAGAAACCTTGTTTCCAATTTTTATCTGAGGATATTTAGTTTTTCACTGTAGGTCTCAATGTGCTACCAAATATCCCTTTGCAGATTCCATGAAAGCAGTGTTAGCAAACGGCTCCATGAAAAGAGTGGTGTAACTCTGTGAGATGAATTCACTCATCACAAAGAACTTTCTCAGAACGCTTCTTCTAGTTTTTATCTGAGGGTATTTCCTTGGACAACATAAACTTCAAAGCGATCTGAAATATCCCTTCTCAGATTCCCAAAAATGATTTTACCAAGCTGCTCCATAAAATGTATCGTGTTACTCTGTGAGATGAATTCACACATTCCAAAGCAGTTTCTCAAAAAGCTTCTTTTTGGTTATTGTCTGAGGGTATTTCCTTTGTCACCACTGGCTTCAATGCAATCCAAAATATCCCTTCTCAGAATCCCCAAAAACAGTGCTACTAAACTGCTACATGAAAAATTCGTGTAACTCTGTGACACAAATTAACAAGTTAGAATGTATTTTTTCAGAAAGCTTCTTTCTAGTTCTTATATGAGGATATTTTCTTTGTCACCTAAAACTTCAATGTGCTCTGAAATGTCCCTTTGCCGATTTCACAAAAATAGTGTTAGCAATCTGCTCAATGAAATGAACAGTCTAACTCAGTGAGATGAATTCACACAACACAAAGCAGTTTCTCAGGAAGCTTCCTTCTAATTTTTATATGAGAATATTTGATTTTTCACCAAAGGCCACAAAGCCCTCCCAACATCCCTTTGTAGATTCCACTAAAACAGTGTTAGCAAATTGCTCCATAAAAAGAAATGTGTATCTCTGTGAGGTGAATTCACACATCATAAAAACGTTTCTCAGAAACTTCTTTGTAGTTTTTTTCTGAGGATAATTATTTTGTCACCATAGGCTTCAATGCCACTTAAAATATCCCATCTCAGATTCCCCAAAAACAGTGATCCCAAACTTCTCCATGAAAAGAAAAGTGTAACTCTGTGAGATGAATTCATAAATCAGAAAGCAGTTTCTCACGAATCTTCTTTCTAGTTTTTATCTGATGAAATTTCCTTTGTCACCATAAGCTTCAATGCACTCTGAAATATTGCATTGCAGATTACAAGAAAACAGTGTTAGTAAACTGATAAAAGAGAAGGACAGTGTAACTCTGTGAGATGAATTCATGCATCAGAAAGCAGTCTCTCAGAAAGCTTCTTTTTGATTTTTATCTGAGGATATTTCTTTTTTCACCATAGCCTTCAATGCAATCCCAAATATCTTGTTGCAGATTCCACGAAGACAGCGATATCAGAGTGCTCAATGTAAGAATGGTATAACTCTGTGAGATGAATTAAGACATCACAAAGCAGTTTCTCAGAAATCTTCTTTCTAATTTTTATCTGAGGATATTTCCTTTTTTACTATAGGCATCAAAGCGCTCCCAAATATCCCTTTTCAGATTCCACGAAAGCAGTGTTAGCAAACTGCTCAATGAAAAGAACAGTGTAACTCTCTGAGATGAATTCACACATTTCAAAGCAGTTTCTACGAAAGCTTCTTTCTAGCGTTTATCTGAGGATATTTAGTTTTTCACCATAGGCCTCAATGCACTCCAAAATGTCTCTTTGCAGGTTCCATGAAAACAATGTTAGCATACTGTTCCATGGAAAGGAAGGTGTAACTCTGTGAGATGAGTTCACACATCACAAAGAACTTTCTCAGAAAGCTTCTTTCTAATTTTTATCTGAGGTTGTTTCCTTTTCACAGTAGGCTTCAATGTTTTCCCAAATATCCCTTCTCAGATTCCCCAAAAACTGTTCTAGCAAACTGATATATTAAAAGAATCGTGTAACTCTGTGAGATGAATTAACAAATCAGAAAGCAGTTTCTCAGAAAGCTTCTTCTAGTTTTTGTTTGAGGATATATCCTTTGTCACCATAGGATTCAATGCACTCCAGAATATCCCATTGCAGATTCCAAGAAAACAGCGTTAGCAAACTGTTCAATGAAAATAACAATGTACCTCAGTGAGATCAATTCACACATCACAAAGCAGTTTTTTGGAAACCTTCATTCAAGTTTTTATCTGAGCATATGCCCTTTTTCACTAGAGGCCTCAATGTGCTCCCAAATATTCCTTTGCAGATTCCACGAAAACAGTGTTAGATAACTGCTTCATGAAAAGGAAGATGCAACTCTGTGAGATGAATTCACATATCAGAAATAACTTTCTCAGAAAGGTTCTTTCTAGTTTTTATCTGAGGATATTTCCTTTGTCACCTTAGGCTTCAAAGCAATCTGAAATATTCCTCCTCAGATTGACAAAAGCAGTGTTACCAAACTTCTCCATGAAAAGAATCCTGTAACTCTGTGACAAGAATTTGCACGTCAGAAAGTGTTTCCTCGGAGAGCATATTTCTAGTTTTTATATGATGGTTTTTCCTTTGTCACCTTAAGCTTCAATGCACGTTGAAATATAACATTGCAGATTCCACGAAAACTGTGTTAGCAAACTTCTCAAAGAAAAGAACAGTGTAACACTGTGAGTTGAATTCACACATCACAATGCAGTTTCTCAGAAAGCTGCTTTCTAGTTTTTCTCTGAGGATATTTCCTTTGTCACCATAAGCGTAAATGTGCCCTGAAATATAACATTGCAGATTCCACAAAAAACGTGTTAGCAAACTTCTCAAAGAAAAGAACAGTGTAACACTGTGATGTGAATTCACACACCACAAAGCAGTTTCTCGGAAAGCTTCTTTCTAGTTTGTATGTGAGAATATTCCCTTTTTCACCATATGTCTCAATGTGCTCCCAGATATCCCTTTGCAGATTCCATGAAAGCAGTGTTAGCAAACTACTCAGTGAAAAGAACAGTGTAACTTGGTGAAATGAGTTAACACACCACAAAGCAGTTCCTCAGAAATTTTCTTTCTAGTTTTTATCTGAGGATATTTAGTCTTTCAAAAGAGGCCCCAATGTGCTCCCCAATATCCCTTTGCAGTTTCCATGAAAATAGTTTTAGGAAACGGCTTCATGAAAAGAAAGATTAACTCTTTGAGAGGAATTCCCGCATCACAAAGAACTTTCTCAGAACGCTTCTTTCTAGTTTGTATCTGATTTTATTTCCTTTGTCAAGATAGGCTTCAATGTGATCCGAAATATTCCTTCTCAGATTCCCCAAAAACAGTGCTACCAAACTGCTAAATGAAAAGAATCATGTAACTCTGTGAGATGAATTAACACATCACACAAAGCAGTTTCTAAGAAAGCCTCTTTCTATTTCTTATATGAGGATATTTCCATGGTCACCTAAATTTTGAATGCACTACAAAATGTCCCTTTGCAGATTCCACGAAAACAGTGTTAGCAAACTGCTCAATGGAAGGAACAGTGTAACTCTGTTAGATGAATTCACACATCACAAAGCAGTTTCTCAGAAAGCTTTCATCTACTTCTTGTATGAGGATATTTCCTTTGTCTCTATTAGCTTCAATGTGCTCCAAAATATTCCATTGCAGATTAAAAGAAAACAGTGTTAGCAAACTGCTCAATGGAATGAACAGTGTAACTCTGAGATGAATTCACACATCACAAAGCGGTTTCTCAGAAAGCTTCTTTTTGGTTTTTATCTGAGGATATTTCCGTCATCACCATATTCTTCAAAGCGCTACCAAATATCCTATTGTACCTTCCATGAAAACAGTTTTATCAAACTATTCAATGAAAAGAACAGTGTACACCTCTGAGATGAATTCACACATCACTAAGTAGTTTCTCAGAAAGCTTCTTTCTAGTTTATATCTGAGG
Organism: Piliocolobus tephrosceles; assembly: GCF_002776525.5. Lineage (NCBI taxonomy): Eukaryota > Metazoa > Chordata > Mammalia > Primates > Cercopithecidae > Piliocolobus > Piliocolobus tephrosceles. The sequence goes on along the minus strand of NW_022312481.1, from coordinate 13,929 downwards.
ATATTTCCTTTTTAACTGTAGCCCTCATTGTACTCCCAAATATTCCTTTGCAGATTCCACAAAAAGAGTTTTAGCAAACTGCTTCATCAAAAGAAAGGTGCAACTCTCAAAGTTGAATTCACGCATCACAAATAACTTTCTGAGAAAGCTTCCTTCTAGTTTTTATCTGAGAATATTTCCTTTGTCACCGTAGACTTCAATGCAATCCAAAGTACCCCTTCTCAGATTCCCCCCAAACAGGGCTACCAAACTGCTCCATGAAAAGAATCGTGTAACACTGTGAGATGAATTAACACATCAGAAAGTGTTTTCTCAGAAAATTTCTTTCTAGTTTTTATATCAGGGTATTTCCTTTGTCACCTTAATCTTCAAGGCACTCCCAAATATCCCTTTGCTGTTTACACGAAAACAGTGTTAGTAAACTGCTCCATAAAAGGAAAGGTGTACTTCTGTGAGATGAATTCACACATCATAAAAAGGTTTCTCAGAAAGTTTCTTTCCAGTCTTTACCTGGGGATGTTTCCTTTATCACGATAAGCTTCGATGTCATTAAAAAAAAACCCTTCTCAGATTCCCCAAAAACACTACGACCAAACTGCTCCTGAAAAGAAAGGTGTAACTCTGTGAAATGAATTCACAAATCAGAAAGTAGTCTGTTAGGAAGCTTCTTTCTAGTTTTTATCTGAGGATATTTACTTTGTCACCACAAGTTTCAATGGGCACCGAAATATCACATTGAAGATTCCAAGAAAACAGTGCTAGCAAACTGCTCAATGAAAAGAACAGTGTAACTGTGAGATGAACACACTCAACACAAAGCAGTTTCTCAGACAGCTTCTTTCTAGGTTTTATGTGAGGATATTTCCTTTTTCACCATAGGCCTCAATGCCTTCCAAAATATCCCTTCTCAGACTCCCCAATGACAGTGCTACCCAACTGCTCCATGAAAAGAATTGTGTAACTCAGTGAGATGAATTCACAAACCACAAAGCAGTTTCTCAGAAAGCCTCTTTCCAGTTTTTGTCTGAAGATATTTCCTTTGTCACCATAAGCTTCAATGTGCTCTGAAATATCCCATTGCAGAATCAAAGAAAATAGTGTTAGCAAACTTCTCAATGAAAAGAACAGTGTAACTCTATAAGATGAATTCACCCATCACAGAACAGTTTCTCAGAAAGCTTCCTTTTGGTTTCTGTCTGAGGATACTTCCTTTCTCACCATAGGCTTCAAGGCACTCACAAATATTCTATTGCAGATTCCACGAAAAGAGTGTCATCAAACAGTTCAATGAAAAGATAGGTGTAATGCTGTGAGATGAATTCACACATCACAAAGTAGTTTCTCAGAAAGCTTCTCCCTAGTTTTTATTTGGGTATATTTCCCTTTTCAATGTAGGCCTCAATGTGCTCCCGAATATCCCATTGCAGATGGAAAGAATGTTGTAACTTTGTGAGATGAACTCACACATCACAAAGCAGTTTCACAGAAAGGTTCTTTTTGGCTTGTATCTCAGGATATATACTTTGTCAAATAGACTTCAATGTGCTCCCAAATATTTTATTGCAGTATCCACGAAAACAGTGTTATCAAACTGCTCAATGAAAAGAACAGTGTAACTCTGTAAGTTGAATTCACATATCAAAAAGTAGTTTCTCAGGCAGTTTCTTTCTCATTTTTTTCTGAGGCTATTTCCTTTTTCACTATATTACTTAATGTGCTCTGGAATATCCCATTGCAGATTCCATGAAATCAGTGGTAGAGAACTGCTCCATGAACAGAAAGATGTAACTCTGTGACATGAATTCACACTTCACAAAGAACTTTTTCAGAAAGACTCTCTAATTTTTATCTAAGGATATTTCCTTTGTAACCTTAGACTTCAACGTGATCTAAAATATCCATAGCCCACAATGAGCTCCTAAATATCACTTTCAAGAATCCAAGAAAAGAGTGTTAGCAAACTTCTGCAAATAACCTCAGCTCCAAAAGAAAGAAGCTTTCTGAGAAACTGCTTTGTGATGTGTGAATTCAACTCACTGAGTTACAGCTATATTTCGTGGAAACGTTGGCTAGCCCCGTTTTTGTGGAATCTGAGAACTGATATTTCGGATCCCTGTGAAGACTATAGGGCCAAAGGAAATATCCGCTGATAAAAATGGGAAGGAAACTTTCTGAGAAACTTCTTTGTGATCTGTGAGTTCATCTCACAGAGTTACACCTTTCTCCTTGTGAAGCCATTCACTAAGACTGTTCTTGTGGAATTTGCAAAGTGATATTTGGGAGCCCAGTGAGGGCTATGGTGAAAAAGAAAATATCCTCAGATAAAAACTGGAAAGAAGGGTTCTGAGAAACTGCATTGTGACACGTGAAAGCAACTCACAGAGTTACCCCTTCCTTTCCATGGATCCATTCTCTAACCCTGTTTTCTTGAAATCTTGCAAGCGGGATTCCCCAATTATCTATGAGAAGAAAAGTATAATTCTGTGAATGGAATGCACGTGTCACAAAGCAGCTCCTCGAAAATCTTCTCTCCAGTATCTATCTGAAGATATTTCACACAGCATGTCATGGTTCTTTTCCTGGAGCAGTTTGCTAACACTGAAAGAGTTACCTGTTTGTTTCATTGAGTATTTTGATGACACTGTCTACGGGGAATCTGCAAGAGGATATTTTGGAGTGCATTGAGGCCCATGGTGACAAAGGAAATATCCTCACATAATAGCTAGAAAGAAGCTTTCTCAGAAATTGCTTTCTGATGTGTGAGATTAACAGTGTGTTTGAGGAACCTACAAGAGCTACTTTGGGTTGCATTGTGGCCTACGCTGATAAGGGAAATATCCTAAATGAAAACGTGAAAGAAGCTTAGTGAGGAACTTCTTTGTGATATGTGAATTCATCTAAGAGTTACGATTTAGTCTTCATGAAGCAGTTTGCTGACAGTGTTTTCGTGGAATCTGCAGAGTGATATTTGGGAGGGCATTGAGGCCTATGGTCCAAAAGGCAATATCCTCAGATAATAGGTAGAAAGAGACTTTCTCAGAAATTGCCTTCTGATGTGTGAATTCATCATACAGAGTTTCACGTTTTCCTTCTTGTAACAGTTTACTAACACTTTTTTCGTGGATTTTAGAAAGTGATATTTGGGAGCTCATTGTGGGCTATGTGAAAAAGGAAATATCCTCAGATAAAAACTGGAAAGAGGTGTTCTGAGAAACTGAATTGCGATGTGTGAATGCAACTCACAGAGTTACACTTTTCTCTTCAGTCATCAGTTTGCTAACACACTTTACTTGAAATCTGCAACAGGATACTTCTTAGCGCAATGAAGCGTAGAAAGAAATATCCTCAGATAAAAACTAGAAAGAAGCCCTCTGAGAAACTTCTTTGTGATGTGTGAATTCATCTCACAGAGTTACACTCCTCAATGACAGAGTTTCCAAACTGGGCAGTGTAGTGTACGCTTTAAGTCTCTGAAATGAATGGACACATCAGAAAGTGTTCCCGAGTATCCCTTAGCTGACTAACGTAAAATAGTGTTAGAATACTACTTATTGAAAACAGAAGCTTATCTGTGGGAGTGGACTTCCCATGACCTAGAACAGTTTCACAGAAAGTTTCCTTCTTATTTTTATCGGAGGGTATTTGTTTTTCAGCATATTTTTAAGAGTGTGCCCTAATGTCCTTTCTCAGGTTCCACAGAAACAGTGATTTCAAACTGCTTAATCCACAGAATGATTACGTCTGTGAGATGGATACACACATCACAAAGCAGTTGCTCTGAAATCTTGTCTTTAGTTTTCATAGGAAGATGTTTCCTTTCTCACCACAAGCCTCTGGGCACCACTTAATATCCCTTCTCAGATTATTGAAAGACAGAGTTTCCAAACTGGGCAACGCAGTGTAAGCTGTAACTCTCTGAAATGAATGCACACGTCAGAGAACAGCTTCTTGGAACATTTCTTTCTGGGTGTTATTTCTGGATATTTCACTTTTCGCCATAGTCTTCAATAGGTTGCAAAATATCACTTTCTCAGTTTTATCAGAACAGTGCTCAATCACTGACTTATGAGAAAAGAGGTATAACTTCCTGAGTGGAATGCACACAGCAAAGCAGTTCCTCAGAAAGCTTCTCTCCAGTTTTTATCTGAAGATATTTCCCTTTTCCCCACAGGACTGGATGCGCTCCTGAATGTCCCTTCACGAATCCGTCCATGATGCAGTCTGAAAACTGCGTAATAAAAAAAAAAAAAAAAAACTTTTATCTCTGTGAGATGAATGGACATATCTATCAGAAAGCAGTTTCACAGAAAGATTCTTTCCGGTTTTTGTCTGTGGGTATTTCCTTTTTCTCCATAGCTGTCCATATACTCCTGAATGTTTCCTGGTAGCTTTTTCTCCAAACGGGATTACCCAACCTTCTATGAGAAAAAAAAAAAAGAATAAGTCTGTGAGTGGAATGCACACATCACAAAGAAGCTCCTCCAAAATCTTCTCTGCAGTATCTATCTGAAGATATTTCTGTTTTCACCATACGCTTCAAAGTGCTCCCCAGTGTCCCTTAGCTGACTAACCTAAAACGGCATTAAAATACTGCTCAATGTAAACAGAAGTTTAACTGTGCCAGGGGATTTCACGTGACCTAGAGCAGTTTCAGAGAAAGTTTCCTTCTGGTTTTTATCAGAGGGTATTTCTTTGTCAGCATATTCGTAAGAGCGTTTCCAATTGTCTTTCTCAGTTTCCACAGAAACTGTGATTTCACACTGATCAATTCAAAGAATGATTTACCTCTATGAGATGAATACACACAACACAAATCAGTTGCTCCAAAAGCTTCTCTCCAGTTTTCATCAGAAGACGTTTCCTTTCTCACTACAGGCCTTCGGGTAACACTTAATATCCTTTAACAGATTCCTTAAAGACAGAGTTTCCAAACTGGGCAACGTAATGTGAGCTCTAACTCTGTGAAATCAATGCACACCTCAGAGAGCAGTTCCTTGGAACACTTTTCTCTGGGTTTCATTTCAGGATATTACACTTCATTTATTTATTTATTTTATTTCAAGATTTTTCACTGCAGCTTCTCTGCAGTTTTTATCTGATGATATCTCCTTTTTCGCCGTATGCCTGAATGTGCTCCTGAATATCCGTTCGTGATTCTATCCATGACGCAGTTTCAAAACTAAGTGATAGAAAAAAAGGTTTATCTGTGTGAAATGAATGGACACATCTATCAAAAAGCAGTTTCACAGAAATCTTCTTTCCAGTTTTTCTCTCAGGATATCACCTCTTTCACCATAGCCTTCCATATGTTCCCGAATCCCCTGGTAATGTTATTCTGCAAATGGGATTCCCCAGTGCTCTATGAGAAGAAAAGTAAAACTCTGTGAGTGGAACGCACACGTCACAAAGCAGCTCCTCGGAAATCTTCTCTCCAGTAACTATCTGAAGATATTTACGTTTTCACCATCAGCCTCAAAGCACTGCCGAGTATCCCTTAGCTGACTAACTTAAAACAGGATTAGAATACAGAAGCTAAACCGTGTGAGTGGACTTCACGTGACCTAGAGTGGTTTCACAGAAAGTTTCCTTCTGGTTTTCATCGGAGTGTGTTTCTTTTTCAGCATATTCTTCAGAGCGTTCCCAAATGTCCTTTCTCAGGTTCCACAGAAACAGTGATTTCAAACTGCTCGATCCAAAGAATGATTTAACTCTATGAGATGATTACGCACATCACAAAGCAGTTGCTCCGAAAGCTTGTCTCAAGTGTTCATCGGAAGACGTTTCCTTTCTCACCACAAGCCTTCGGGCGCCACTTAATATCCCTTCACAGATTCCTTAATCACGGAGTTTCCAAACTGGGCAACGTAGTGTAAGCCTTAACTCTCTGAAATGAGTGCACACATCAGAGAGCAATTTGTTGGGACACTTCTTTCTGGGTTTTATTACAGGATATTTCACTTTTTGCCATAGTCTTCAAGACGCTGCAAAATATGGTTTTTCAGTTTCAGAAGAACAGTGTTCAAACACTGCCTTGTGAAAAATGCTGGATGACACCCTGAATGGAATGCACACATCAAAAAGCAGTTTTTCAGAAATCTTCTCTGCAGTTTTTATCTGAAAATGTCTCCTATTTTCAGACAGGCCAGAATGTGCCTCCGAATGTCCCTTCGAGAATCCGTCATGATGTACTTTCAAAACTGCATAATAGAAGGAAAGTTTTATCTATGTGAGATGAACAGACATATCTATCACATAGCAGTTTCACAAAAAGCTTCTTTCTAGTTTTTTTTCTCAGGATATTTTGTTTTTCACCATATCCGACCATATAATCCCGAATATCTCCCAGTAGATTCTTCTCCAAAAGGGATTCCCCAATCCTCTATGAGAAGAAAAGTATATCTCTGTGAGTGGAATGCACATGTCACAAAGCAGCTCCTTGGAAATTTTCTCTCCAGTATCTATCTGAAGATATTTCCGTTTTCACCATAAGCCTCAATGCGCTACTGAATATCCATTTGCGGAATTGCCTAGAACAGTGTTAGAATGCTGGTCAATGAAAACAGATGATAAACTGTGTGGGTGCACCTCCCGTGACCTTGAGCAGTTTCACAGAAAGTTTCCTTCTGTTTTTTGTTGGAGGGTATTTCTTTTTCAGCATATTCTTAAGAGCATTCTCAAATGTCCTTTCTAAGGTTACACAAAAACAGTGATTTCAACTGTTCAATCCAAAGAATGATTTAACTCTATGAGATGAATACACACATCACAAAGCAGTTGCTCCAAAAACTTGTCTCCAGTTTTCATCTGAAGACGTTTCCTTTCTCACCACAAGCCTTCGGGTGGCACTCAATATCCCTTCACAGATTCCTCAAAGACAGAGTTTCCAAACTGGGCAACGTAGTGTAAGCTTTAACTCTCTGAAATGAATACACACTTCAGAGTGCAGTTTCCTGGAATGCTTCTTTCTGGGTTTTATTTCAGGATAATTCACTTTTTGCCACAGTCTTCAGTGCGCTGCACAGTATAACTTTTTCAGTTTTACAGGAAGAGAGTTCAAACACTGCCTTATGACAAAAGAGGCATAAATCCCTGAGTGAAATGCACACATCACAAAGCAGTTTCTCAGACAGCTTCTCTCCTGTTCTTATCTGGTGATATTTCAAATTTCCCCAGAGGCTGAATATGCACAAAATGTCCCTTCGCAAATCCGTCCATAAACCAGTTTCAAAACTGCATAATAGAGAAAAAGTTTTGTCTATTTGAGATGAATAGACATATCTAACACAAAGCAGTTTCACAGAAAGCTTCTTTCCAGTTTTTGTCTGAAGATATTTCCTTTTAAACCATAGCCATGCGTATACTCCCGAATGTGCCCTGGTAGTGTTTACACCAAATGGGACTCGCCAATCCTCTACGAAAATAAAATTGTAACTCTGTGAGTGGAATGCACACGTCACAAAGCAGCTCCTCGGAATTCTACTCTCCAGTCTTTATCCAAAGATATTTCCTTTTTCACCAGAAGCCTCGAAGTGCTCCCGAATATCACTTCACAGACTAACCTAAAAGCTGGTTAGAATACTGCTCAATGAAAACTGAAGCTTGACTGTGTGCATGGAATTCATGTGACCCAGAGCAGTTTCACAGAAAATTTCCATCTGGTTTCTGTCAGAGGGTACTTGTTTTTCAGGACATTCTTAAGAGCTTTCCCAAATATCCTTTCTCAGGTTCCACAGAAACAGTGATTTCAAACTGCTCAATCCAAAGAGTGATTTAATTCTATGACATGAATGCACACATCACAGAGCAGTTGCTCCAAGAGCTTCTCTCCAGTTTTCATCAGAAGACGTTTCTTTTCTCAAGACTAGCCAATGGATGCCACTTAATATCCCTTCATAGATTCCTCAAAGACTTAGTTTCCAAACTGATCAATGTAGTGTAAGCTTTCACTCTCTGAAATGAGTGCACACATCACAGAGCAGTTTGGTGGAACGTTTCTTTGTGGGTTTTATTTCAGGATATTTCACTTTTCGCTGTAGTTTTCAATGCACTGCACAGTATCACTTTCTCAGTTTTACACTAACTGTGTTCAAACACTGCCTTATGAGAAAAGTGGTATAACTCCCTCATTGGAATACACACATCACAAAGCAGTTTCTCAGAAAGCTTCACTCCAGTTTTTATCTGAAGATGCTTAATATTACCCCACACACCTGAATGTGCTCCCGAATGCCACTTCACGAATCCATCCATGACGCAGTTTCAAAACTGCATAATAGAAAGAAAGCTTCATCTATGTGAGATGAATAGGGGTATCTATCACAAAGCAGATTCACAGAAAGCTTCTTTCCAGTTTTTGTTTGAGGAGATTTCCTTTTTCACCATAGTCGTCCATATACTTCCAAATGCAACCTGGTACCTTTTTCTCCAAACAGAATTACCCAATGCTCTAAGAGAAGAAAAGTATAACTCTGTGAGTGGAATGCACACATCACAAATCAGCTCCTTGGAAACCTTCTCTCCAGTATCTATCTGAAGATATTTCCGTTTTCACTGAAAGCCTCAAAATGCTCCTGAGTATCCCTTAGCTGACTCACCTAAAACAGTGTTAGAATTCTGCTCCATGAAAGCAGAAGCTTAACTGTGCGACTGGACTTCAAGTAACCTAGAGCAGTTTCACAGAAAGTTTCCTCCTGGTTTATATCAGAGGGTATGTCTTTTTCAGCATATTCTTGTGAACCTTCGCAAATGTCCTCTCTGAGTTTCCACAGAAACAGTGATTTCAAACTGCTCAATCCAAAGAATGATTTAATTCTATGAGATGAATACACACATCACAAAGAAGCTGCTCCAAAAGCTTCTCTCCAGTTTTCATCGTAAGACGTTTCCTTTCTCACAACAAGCCTATGGGAGCTAGTTAATATCCCTTCAGAGACTCCTCAACGACTGAGTTTCCAAACTGGGTAATGTAGTGTATGTTTTAATTCTCTCAAATGAATGGACATGTCAGAGAGCAGTTCCTTGAAACGCTTCTTTCTTGGTTTCATTTCAGGATATTTCACTTTTCGCTTTAGTTTTCAATGCCCTTCAAAGTATCACTTTTTCAGATTTACAGGAACAGTGTTCAAACACTGCATTAGGAGAAAAGAAGTATAACTCTTTGAGTGGAATGCGCACATCACAAAACAGTTCCTCAGAAAGCTTCTCTCCAGTTTTTATATGAATTTATCTCCTATTTTCCCACAGGCTTAAATCTGCTTCAGGAATCCGTCGTTGACGCACTTTCAAATCTGTGTAATAGAAGGAAAGTTTTATCTATGCGAGATGTGTAGACATTTCTATCCCAAAGCAGTTTTGCAGAACGTTTCTTTCCAGATTTTGTCTGAGGATATTTCCTTTTCACCAGGGCTGTAAATATACTCCCGAATGTCCCCTTTTAGCTTTTCCTCCAAGCGGGATTCCCCAATCATCTATGAGAAGAAAAGAATAATTCTGTGAATGGAATGCACATGTCACAAAGTAGCTCCTCGGAAATCTCTCCAGTATCTATCTGAAGATATTTCTGTCTTCACCGTAAGCCTCAAAGCGTTCCCGAGTATCCCTTAGCTGACTAACGTAACATAGTTTTAGAATACTACTTACTGAAAACAGAAGCTTAACTGTGGGAGTGGACTTCCCGTGACCTAGAACAGTTTCACAGAAAATTTCCTTCTTATTTTTATCGGAGGGTATGTGTTTTTCAGCATATTTTTAAGAGTGTGCCCTAATGTCCTTTCTCAGGTTCCACAGAAACAGTGATTTCAAACTGCTTAATCAAAAGAATGATTAAGTCTGTGAGATGAATAAACACATCACAAAGCAGTTGCTCTGAAAGCTTGTCTCTAGTTTTCATAGGAAGACGTTTCTTTTCTCACCACAAGCTTCCGGGCGCCACTTAATATCCCTTCCCAGATTCCTCAAAGACAGAGCTTCCAAACTGGGCAACGCAATGTAAGATGTAACTCTCTGAAATGAATGCACACGTCAGAGAACAGCTTCTTGGAACGTTTCTTTCTGAGTGTTATTTCCTGATATTTCACTTTTCGCCATAGTCTTCAATGCATTGCAAAATATCACTTTTTCAGGTTTATTGGACAGTGCTCAAACACTGACTTATGAGAAAGGAGGTATAACTTCCTGAGTGGAATGCAAATATCACAAAGCAGTTTCTCAGAAAGCTTCTCTCCAGTTTTTATCTGATATTATGTCTTACTTCCCCACAGGCCTGAATGGGCTCCCGAATGTCCCTTCGTGAATGCGTCGCTGATGCAGTTTCAAAACTGCATAATAGACAGAAGTTTTTATGTATACGAAATGAATAGACATATCTATCACAAAGCATTTTCCCAGAAAACTTCTTTCCAGTTTTTGTCTAAGGATATTTTATTTTTCATCATACCAGTCCTTATACTCCCAAATGTCCCCTGGTAGCTTTTTCTACAAACGAAATTCACCAATCATCTTGGAGGAGAAAAGTGTAACTCAGTGAGTGGAATGCACACTTCACAAAGCAGCTCCTCAGAAATCTTCTCTCCAGTATCTACCTGAAAATATTTCCATTTCACCATAAGCCTCAAAGCGCTCCCTAGGATCCCTTAGCTGACCAAGCTAAAAGAGTGTTTGAATACTGCTCAATGAAAACAGAAGTTTCACTGTGCGAGTGGACTTCATGTGACATAGAGTAGTTTCACAGAGTGTTTCCTTGTCTTTTTTATTGGAGGGTATTTCTTTTTCAATATATTCTTCAGAGCATTTCCAAATGTCCTTTCTCAGGTTCCACAGAAACAGTGATATCGAACTGCTGAATCCAAAGCATGACTTAACACAATGGAATGATTACACACATCACAAAGCAGTTGCTCCGAAAGCTTCTCTCCAGTTTTCATCAAAAGACATTTCCCTTCTCACCACAAGCCCAGGGGAACCACTTATTATCCCTTCACAGATTCCTCAAAGACAGAGTTTCCAAACTGGGCAACGCAGTGTAAACTTTAACTCTCTGGAATGTATGCCCACGTCAGAGAGGAGTTTCTTGGAACCCATCTTTCCTGGTTTTTTTCCAGGATATTTCACATTTCACCATAGTCTTCAATTCACTGCAAAATATCACTTTGTCAGTTGTGCAGGAAAAGGTTTCCAACACTGCCTTATGAGAAAAGAGGTATAACTCCCTGCATGGAATGCGCACATCAAAAAGCAGTTTCTCAGAAAGCTTCTCTGCAGTTTTTATCTGAAGACATCTCCTTTTACGCCATACGCCTGAACGTGTTCCCGAATATCCGTTTGCGAATCCGTCCATGATGCCGTTTCAAAACTACCTGATAGAAAAAAAGGTTTATCTGTGTGAAATGAATGGACATATCAATCAAAAAGCAGTTTCACAGAAAACTTCTTTCCAGTTTTTGTTTCAGGATATTACCTTTTTCACCATAGCTGTCCATATATTCCCAAATCCCCTGCTAGCGTTATTCTCCAAATGGGATTCCCCGGTGCTCCATGAGAAGAAAAGTAAAACTCTGTGAGTAGAACACACATGTCACAAAGCAGCTCCTCAGAAATCTTCTCTCCAGTATCTATCTGAAGATATTTCCGTTTTCACCGTAAGCCTCAAAGCGCTCCCAAGTATCCCTTGGCTGACTAACCTAAAACAGGATCAGAATACTGCTCAGTGAACACAGACACTAAACTGTGTGAGTGGACTTTCTGTGACCTGAAGCAGTTTCACAGAATGTTTCCCTCTGGTTTTCATCGGAGTGTATTTCTTTTTCAGCATATTCTTAAGAGCATTCCCAAATGTCCTTTCTCAGGTTCCACAGAAACAGTGATTTCAAACTGCTCGATCCAAAGAATGATTTAACTCTATGAGATGAATACGCACATCACAAATCAGTTGCTCTGAAAGCTTGTCTCCAGTGTTCATCAGAAGACGTTTCCTTTCTCACCACAAGCCTCCGGTCGCCACTTCAAATCCCTTCACAGATTCCTCAAACACGGAGTTTCCAAACTGGGCAACGTAGTGTAAGCTTTAACTCTCTGAAATGAGTGCACACATCAGAGAGCAATTTGTTGGGACACTTCTTTCTGGGTTTTATTACAGGATATTTCACTTTTCGCCATAGTCTTCAAGGCGATTCAAAATATGATTTTTCTGTTTCACAGGAACAGTGTTCAAACACTGCCTTATGAAAAATGCTGGATAACACCCTGAATGGAATGTACACACCAAAAAGCAGTTTCTCAGAAATCTTCTCTGCAGTTTTTATCTGAAAATATCTCCTATTTCCCCACAGGCCAGAATGTGCTCTCGAATGTCCCTTCGATAATCCGTCATGACGTACTTTCAAAACTGCGTAAAAGATAGAAAGTTTTATCTATGTGAGATGAATAGACATATCTTTCACATAGCAGTTTCACAAAAAGCTTCTTTCTAGTTTTTTTGTCAGGATATTTTGTTTTTCACCATATCCGACCATATAATCCCGAATGTCTCCTGGTAATCTTTTCTCCAAAAGGATTCCCCAATCCTCTATGAGAAGAAAAGTATATCTCTGTGAGTGGAATGCACACATCTAACGCAGCTCCTTGTAAATTTTCTCTCCAGTATCTATCTGAAGATATTTCCGTTTTCACCATAAGCCGCAATGCGCTACTGAGTATCCATTAGCGGACTAACCTAGAACAGTGTTAAAATTGTGCTCAATGAAAACAGGAGCTCAACTGTGTGAGTGTACCTCACGTGACCTAGAGCAGTTTCACAGAAAGTTTCCTTCTGTTTTCTATTGGAGGGTATTTCTTTTTCAGCATATTCTTAAGAGCGTTCCCAAAAGTTCTTTCTCAGGTTACACAAAAACAGTGATTTCAACTGTTCAATCCTAATAATGATTTAACTCTCTGAGATGAATACACACATCACAAAGCAGTTGCTCTGAAAGCTTGTCTCCAGTTTTCATCTGAAGACGTTTCCTTTCTCACCAGAAGCCTTCGGGCGCCACTTAATATCCCTTCACAGATTCTTCAAAGACAGAGTTTCCAAACTCTGCAATGTAGTGAAGGCTTTAACTCTCTGAAATCAGTGCACACATCAGAGAGCCATTTGTTGAGACACTTCTTTCTGGGTTTTATTACAGGATACTTCACTTTTCGCCATAGTGTTCAAGGTGCTGAAAAACATGGTTTTTCAGTTTCACAGCAACAGTGTTCAAACAATGCCTTTTGAGAAAAGAGGTATAACACCCTGGGTGGAATGCACACATCACAAATCAGTTACTCAGAAAGCTTCTCTCCAGTTTTTATCTGATGTTATATCCTACTTCCTCACAGGCCTGAACGTGCTCCTGAATGTCCCTTCGTGAATGTGTCAGTGATGTAGTTTCAAAACTACGTAACAGAGAGAAGTTTTTGTGTATGCGAGATGAATAGACATATCTATCGCAAAGCAGTTTCACAGACAGCTTCTTTCCAGTTTTTGTCTGAGGATATTTTATTGTTCATCATAATAGTCCATATGTTCCCGAATGTCCCCTGGTAGCTTTTTATTTTCTTTTTTTTTTATTATTATACTTTAAGTTCTAGGGTACATGTGCATAACGTGCAGGTTTGTTACATATGTATACTTGTGCCATGTTGGTGTGCTACACCCATCAACTCGTCAGCACCCATCAATTCATCATGTATATCAGGTATAACTCCCCAATGCAATCCCTCCCCCCTCCCCCATCCCCATGATAGGCCCCATTGTGTGATGTTCCCCTTCCCGAGTCCAAGTGAGCTCATTGTTCAGTTCCCACCTATGAGTGAGAACATGCGGTGTTTGGTTTTCTCTTCTTGTGATAGTTTGCTAAGAATGATGGTTTCCAGCTGCATCCATGTCCCTACAAAGGACGCAAACTCATC